>NC_050583.1:48043963-48063963 GCF_013368585.1 Megalops cyprinoides
TGTATGGAGGGGTTTGTGTGTGTGTGTGTGGGGGGGGGGTGGTGTGTGTGTAGGGGTGTGTCTGTGTGAGGGTGTGTGTGTACGGGGTGTGTGTTTGTGTTTGGGGGGGTTGTGTGTGTGTGTTTGTGTGTGGGGGGGTGTATGTCTGTGGGGGTGTGTGTGTGTGTGGAGGGGTTTGTGTGTGTGTGGGGGGGTGGTGTGTGTGTAGGGGTGTGTCTGTGTTGATGTGTGTGTGTGTGTGAGGGGTGTGTGTGTGTGTTTGGGGAGGGGGGTTGTATGTGTGTGTGTCAGTGTGCGTGTGTGTGTGTGTGTGAGTGTGTGTGGGGTGTGTGTATGGGAAGGTTTGTGTGTGTGTAGAGGGAGAGGGTGTGTGTGTTTTTGTGTGTGTGTGTATGTGTGTGGGGTGGGTGTGTTTGTGTGTTTATGGGGAGGGTGTGTGTGTATATGTGAGGTGTTTGTGTGTGGGGGGTGTGTGTGTCTGTGGTGAGGGTTTTTTTGTGGAGAGGGTGCGTGTGTGGGGGTGTATGTGTTTGGATGTGTGTTTGTGTGTTAGTGTGCGGGGCTTTAGTATGGGGGGAGGTGTGTGTGGGGTGGGATGTGTGCAGGGGTCTGGCTGTATGTGTGTGGGGGGTGTTTGTGTGTGTGGGGGGTTGTGTGTGGGGTATGTGGAGTGTGTGCGTGTGTGTGTGGGGAGGGTATGTTTGTGTGTGGCTCCTGTTACCATTGCATGTACATTAATCACAGGGTGTGCCAATGGGCCAGTAATGAAGCCACTGCATTATGAGGAAGGAGTGAAACCTCCTGTCCTGCTGGCAAAGACTGTGCAAATAATCAGTCAATGATCATCTGTCTGAACTAGTGCTTCAGTGGTGGAATGAGCTCCTTACAGGGGTTAGAACCTTGGAATGACTGGCCACCTTCTGCTGCAGACTGAAGACCCTCCTCTTCAGACTGCATCTCAGTTCCACTTCTAACACCTGCTACCTCAAGCATTTGATGCTGACTTTACGTGTAGTGTTATGATGTGTATGAATTTGTGTTCTAGGGACTGTTGCATGGTAGAATATTTGGCTTTTGTCAGAGTACACAAGTTAACTTGTAGTGCTTGAATAGTGTTATGCTCACAGTCACTGCTCTGGAGGTGTTGCTTGTTTAAATTGAATGGATGCACTCATGTTCTGTTACGGTGGAAGTCGCTCTGGATAAGAGTGTCTGCTAAATGCATGTAATGTAATGTAAAAAATTTGAGTTTGTACTGAAAAAAATGGAAGCCATGCAAGTGAAATTTAAATGAAAATTTATTGAATTGTGTATCCTATGATACCATTTTTGTGGTACTCTGGCACCCTCTACAGAACAATTTTACAACTCTCACATTTACAATGTACTTTTATGTTGTCAGGGTTACTGCAGATTTTCAGAAATATGTTTTAAGAATCTCAAGTTCTCCAGGCACTATGAATAAGGAAAGAATTCACATGTTAGCATTTCCTTATTTTGATGTGTTCTACTTCGATTTGTTTAGCAAGGGTGAATGTTCTTTCAGAGAAATGAAAGTAAAAAAGTTGTAGAGCAAGATTTCAGACTCGTGATTGAGACATAAAGGGTGTCTGTAACAGTGATGTCATCCCATTGAATAGTTGAAAAAGTAACATTATCTTCTCTGTAGTTTTTGCTTTAGTCTATTGATGTTTTTTGAACACAAAGACATTTTAATCATACTTAAAATACAGTCTATTGACTAGACTTTCATTTTGATTTTCATTCTAACTGGTGAAATAAAGTAGGAAATTATAGTTGTTTTGACGTGTAAGTTTTTAAAAGGAAATTTAAATTTAAATATCTGATATTAAAGCAACTTGACAGAATAAAGTTTTCATCATTGCAGGAGAATTACATTTGTTTGTGTGCTCTGTATGCGTGTAGGGTTGTGGGTCCGTGTACCTTCTTTTCTTTCAATTTTGTTTAATTGACAGTAAAACAAAAATCCAGAATTGCCTCATTTTCTTATAACAGTTTTTTTTGGCACAGAAAAAAAAAGAAAATAGAGTCATTTTCATAAACTGTCTGTCTGAAACAATGATTTCAGTAGGTTTTCTTATTTTTAATTTTGGTTTTGCCACCCAAACAATTGAAATGAATATCCATAAATTCTAAATTTAAAATAAGCATTTTAGATGTAGAAGTGTCTTAATGTTATGTGAACCAGAAACACTTGTCAAAGGCATAGATGAGAGGCACCAGATCCATCAGATACAGCATCAATCATCCAAGTGAATGAATCACGAAAATGTCACCTCACTCAAATGGGGGATAGTAGGCTGCTGCTTCTTCCCTGCTAGCAGGCACAGAGCATGCCTTTCTATTGTGATTTATATAGAAGGACATGTTGATTTCCTGTGCATTTTCCCTTCTTGTGGACAAAACATCCTGGGAACTGGGGTATCCTACAACACTTACATAGCTAGCGAGAGAGCTACCACTAGGACACGTAGCTAGCCTATATGTCAGGTAGGATAGGTAGCTATCAGGAAATTGGCCAGATTAAGTGGCGCCAGTGTTACAGTTAGCTACCAGAAACGGTTTGACATGTCTAAGAACTTGATAACTTATTGGCTGATTAGCTTGTTATCTCTTGGAGCATTCCTTTAATATGCTTTATTCATACAAATGACAGTCTGTTTTGAGAACTGGAACTAGATAACTCATGTATAGTGGATTCAGTTTGATTTCAGGTAGTTAACAGTTCTTGTCTCCTTTTCTGGATCGTTATTTATTACTATAGCATGCACTCTGAAGAATCTTTTGTCTCATTTTCTATCCATTTTGTTTCCACAATCGACTACAAGACATAAAATACCCTCAAAAGTAAGCTCATTGATTTAGTAAGCTCATTGATTTAGGCCTATTGTCACTAATGCTTCGGCGGACAATCACAATGACAGATTCTCAGATTTCTGGGATATGTCACATGTCACATGTGACGTCTGTTGCAACGCCAGAGTTGCTTTAGTTAAGGCCACAGGACATTGCTTGTTGCAATTAGGTGTTCAGCACGGATGCTCTAATATGAGCGTCCATAGATTTTGTGCTTAATTTTGTGTTGTCCGACGTCAATGGTAAACCTGTAAAATAAAAAAACAAGGCAATTCTGGATTTCTGTTTTTCAGTCAATAAAGAGAACTGAAAGAAAAGACGGTACACGGACCGTTGTGTGTGTCTGTTTGTGTGTTTGTGTTTGTGATGTGTTTGTGTTTATGTGTGTGCATATGTTTGTATGTGTGTGTGTGTAGGGGGGTCTCTGTGTGGGTGTGTGTATGTGGGGGTCTGTGGGGGTGGGGGATGTGTTGGGGGGTTGGGGTGTGTGGGGGGGTATGTGTGTCTGGGGGGGGGGGGGGCATGTGTGTCTGTGTGTGGGTGGGGGAGGATGCGTGCGTGTGGGGAGGTGCGTCTGGGGAGGGGTGTGGGTGTGTGTGTTGGGGGGTATGTGTACCTGTGTGGTGGGTTTGTGTGTGTGTGTGTGGGGGGGGGGGGCTGGGGGGTATGTGTGTATGGAGGGGTATATGTTTCTGGGGGGTGAGTGTATCTGTGGGGGAGGTGCATGCATGTGTGTGGGGGGGTGTATGCGTGTGTGTGGGGGGTCGTGGGTATGTGTGTGTGTGTGTGTGTGTGGGGAGTGAGGGGGCATGTGTGTGGGGGTGTGTGTCTGTGTGCAGAAGTGTGGGTGTCTGTGGGGGTGGGGGGAGGGGGTGTGTGGGTGTATGTGGGGTGGGTGTGTGTGTGTGGGTGAGGTATATGTGTGTGGGGGGGTATGGGTGTGTGTTTGTTGGGGGGGGGGGGGTGTTTTTGGCGGTGTGTGTGTCTGGGGGGGTGTGAGAATGTGTGTGGGGTGTGTGTGTGTGTGTGTGTGTGTGTGTGTGTGTGTGCGGGGGGTGGTGTGTGTGTGGGGGGAGGGGTGTGTGTGTGTGTGTGTTTATAGGTCTATGCATCTATTTTTCTCTGCTTCATACAGTGCAAATATGCAAACCATTGAGTGCAATTTGTACCCAGGCAAGAAACTGCAAAGCAACCTGAGATGAAATTGTCCATTTGTAACATGTTGATAATATTACCAGTACTTTATGCAAAGGTGTAATGTGTATGTATTTGTAACAGTATACTTCGTAAAAAGTTATTGAGTGAGACTGAGTGTGTAACTGAATATTTAAAATGGCAGAAGAGGAGCTTTGTTGTTCTGAGTGCTGTGAGACCTTCAAGGACCCTGTAGTCCTGAAATGCAGCCACAGCTTCTGTAGAGTCTGTCTGCAGCAGTGCTGGGAAGAGAAGAGCTCTCGGGAGTGTCCCAACTGCAGGAGGAAGTCCTCTGTGAAACCTAGGCCTCACATTGATGAGTCCTTCTTGTAATGTCTGACATTCCGAGCATAACTGATTCTTTTAAGGATGTTTTCAATGAGACTCGACAGTGGTAGAATTAGTTAGTTTATTTTTTTTAACTTTAGGTTTACTTTAACTTTGGTCCAACATGAATTGCTCAACTCACTGTAACAGGAAAAATAGGGCATGACCCAACACCTTCACACTTATATACTTTTACATCCAGCCAATCACAATCAAACAGCATTTTTCAACAAACATTTCTTGCTGTCAGACACCACACTACTTGATGCAGGAGACTCAAAGTGCAGCTCAATGCAGTCTTCATGGAGATTAACTTCTGCTCTTCTGTGAAGACAACCAGAAGGCTGTTGTGTGTCAGACTTACTGGCCAGAGGCAGGATTCAATTCAATTCAATTCAATTTTATTTGTATAGCACTTTTTACAACACAAGTTGTCACAAAGCAGCTTTACATTGTTCCCAGGCCTGAGACCCCCTGTGAGCAAGCATAAGGCAACAGTGGCAAGGAAAAACTCAAGCAGTGGCAAGCAGTAATTAACAACATAGTAATTATAAAATCTATCCTACAATGTCCGGTTATTGGCACGCAGTAGGCTTGATGGGCAGGGCAGTGAGGTAGCAGGACTGTTCGGTTCTTAGCATGCAGTTGGCTTGACGGGCAGGGCAATGAGGTAGCAGGACTGGAAGTCGGGGTGTGACGCTTGAGCTACAGCTCCGGGCAGGAGCCCAGAGCAGGGGTAGGAAACAAACAGAGAAGAGTGAGGGAAGTGTGGGAATGGAAACAAAAGGGATAAAGGCAAAGGGGGGAACAGAGGGGGGAAGAGGGATGCATGTGCGTAATAGGGAAAAGTCCCAGCAGATAAGGACTGTGGCAGCATACCTAGGGGATGAGAGGCAAGGGGCCAGCACAATCATGAGGGTGACCCTAAGGCAGTCAACACCAGACCACAGCCGGATCAGCTGAACACAGGTACACAGCTGAGTACCCAGGCCATGATGTAGTGACAGAAATGACCACCGAGTCCACCAGAGACTCTATGATCAATGTCAGCACTGTGCCGTGTCCCTCAACTAAAGGATTTGAAATAAAGATACGTTTTTAGCCTAGACTTAAAGGCGGAGAGAGAGTCTGCTCCCCGAACCTCAGTGGGTAGATTGTTCCACAAAAGAGGGGCTTGGTAAGAAAAGGCTCTACTGCCTATAGTACTTTTACCCACTCTTGGAACAATGAGAAGTCCCGCACTTTGGGAATGTAGAGATCGTTTTGGAGTATATGGGCGGAAAAGGTCCTTAAGATAGGGAGGGGCAAGCCCATTTAGAGCTTTAAAGGTAAGGAGGAGTATTTTGAAATCAATGCGGTATTTGACAGGTAGCCAATGGAGAGAGGCTAATATTGGGGTGATGTGCTCAAAGCGCTTTGTTCTGGTTAGAATACGAGCAGCTGCGGGATTAAAAATGAAAAAGTCCATTTGCACACCACTTTAAAAACACTTCACCCTCTAAACAAGGGGAACAGCTTTCATTTAAAATCTCTTCACACACTATAGCTTGTAATTTTAAAGTTTCAAATGGCATATGAAGGCATTTATTTACCTCATTATTGAAAGGGGAAGGGCTGCTTAGGTGTCATGGTGATGTCCCATGGTGATGGGAGAAACTTCCAGGAATTATGATACTCCCTTTATAACTGTCCTTGAGAACTGCGGTGGCCCCTTGACCTCAACAGCTTGTCCAATTCTTGATTCCATCCTTTTTCAACTCCAGAAATACTTTTGTTTGTATGGATGTGTAACCGGCAGAGTTACCCTTTTGCCTCTCAGCCACCTTAGCTCCTTCCCTTCTTGTCCACGCCCCCAAGTAGCACTCGGGTGGCTAACCACTAATTAGCCAAGGTCCCTTTTTTTTGTATATACATGGCCGCTTTGTCAGGTATGGCAGTTCGAGTCCCTTGGTTCACTGCTTTCCGGTCTGTACTGCTATCAATGCTGGAAGGTATGCGTGGGTCTACAGACGCGTCCCGTTGGTGTGTGTATGTGCTCCACTGAAGGTCTGTGCTGGAGACGCCGAGTAGGCACCAGTCTCGCTCGCGCTAACCAGAAGGCACGTAGAGGAAGATTTGCCACTGCTGCTTTGCCTCCCGTAATTTTAGTTTAGCTTTTGCCTTGCGAGGTTTTTATGTAAGTGGCCTGAGTTGGTGTGTTTGGCCACCTGTTGTGCGTGATTTTTATCGGTAGACGGATTTTAGGCATACTGGCTGCACCAGTGTTTTCTATATTTTATTGTTTTTTTTTACTATTTTTGCTCAATATTTGCTAATATTTTTATATTAAATTTGTATTTAATCCTTAACCAACTGGTTGGGGCTCTAATCTTTCCCCCTTTTTCCCCCCTACATAGTTATCCGGGAGTGTAGCTGCTGGTCTGCAGGGTGGGTCGCTGGACCTGGGTCCCCTCCTTCATGCACTGCATGCAGTGTCGTAGTGGTAAAGTGCACTTCACTATTTGCTGTGGTCATTATTTGCTGTGTGTGCGTATATGTGCGTGTGTGTGTTAGCAGGCACCAGGAACAAGGGCACGCGTGGCGTGTCGGGCTCTCCCCTTCCCTGAAAAGGTAACCTCCTCGGCGATCAGCCTACTCATCCCCTATCATTTTTCAACAGTTGTTTATCTCTGACCCCGTCCTCTGGCGACATTGCTTGCCCTTATTACATTCCCACCTGTTTTTAAGAGTTTGTAGCAATAAAGTGCAGACTTATATTTTTAATGTAATTTATTTGTTAAATAAGCTTTTGTACTCAAACTGAAATGCTATGTCTCTGTCACCTCTGCTAGCTTACCTGCATGTGAGAACCCTCTTGTCTCCGTACAGTATCTTAGGAATATAAGTCGTAAACATTTCTTGGGGTGAAAGTCCCCAGGTGGCGTAGTCGAGTACCCTAGAGCCAAGACCTTTGACTGTTAGATCCACCAAGATATATGTAATATTGTAGCATGAGCTACACTTGTCTAACTCTCGGTTAAAAAATGAATAACTGACAGTTATCAATGTATAGTAGTGTGTAGGTTGTAGAAGCTGACATGCACGCACACAAAATGAAATGACAACAATGTGATTCTGGCACTAGTAGGACTAATGAATTATTTGCCAACTTGTAAGAAAGCATCTGAAATGACAAACTAGCTTGACAAGTAAGGGAAGGAAATATACAGCAGACCAGGAACAGATGCCATAACAGGGAGTGGAAACCAGACTTCAACAATGGCAGAGAAATCACTACTTCAGAATCCCCTTTGCTGCCATGTCTGTATGGAGATTCTGCATCTCTTTCCTGCAAGCTGACCATTATGCAGACCCTTATCTATGTGGAAGAACTCCTGTGTCTGATCCATTTTGCTTGGGTTACAGTTAGAGTCAGAGACACTGTGTACCAGCTTGGGTTACAGTTAGAGTCAGAGACACTGTGTAACAGCTTGGGTTACAGTTAGAGTCAGAGACACTGTGTAACAGCTTGGGTTATAGTTAGAGTCAGGGACACTGTGTAACAGCTTGGGTTATAGTTAGAGTCAGGGACACTGTAACAGCTTGGGTTATAGTTAGAGTCAGAGACACTGTGTAACAGCTTGGGTTACAGTTAGAGTCAGAGACACTGTGTAACAGCTTGGGTTACAGTTAGAGTCAGGGACACTGTAACAGCTTGGGTTATAGTTAGAGTCAGAGACACTGTGTAACTGCTTGGGTTATAGTTAGAGTCAGGGACACTGTGTAACAGCTTGGGTTACAGTTAGAGTCAGAGACACTGTGTAACAGCTTGGGTTACAGTTAGAGTCAGGGACACTGTAACAGCTTGGGTTATAGTTGGAATATGGAATGCTGAGCAACAGCAAAGACTCCCAGACAGGTTTCCTCTGTGTTTGTTCTGTTCTCTGTGTTTCTTCCCTTGGAATGTCACCTCAGCAGAGCATACTTTAGCATGTGCATGATTATATTTATCTCTGTTCGAACCTCACTACCTCAGCACATCCAGTACAGACACAACAACTGTGTAACAATTCAGCAGGAGTAATCCAGATGCAAAGATCATACAAAAACACAGAAAGGTTTTAAAAGACAAAAAAATCTTTACTAGAGGCACGACACAAGCAACCCTGGGGCACAGGAAAGCACACACCACTTTCCCAGCTCAAGACTGAGCAGGGAAACAAGCCACAGGCAGGGTTTAAATACAGCACCAAACACATAGAGATTAATTACACACAGGTGAGAACATTTTAACTAGATTAGGCATATACAGTTCAGGCGCAAACAGGAGGACAGTCCCTCTGGTGGAAGATTGGGGAAGCAGTAGGCAACCGGGCCAAACATGCAAGGGCGCCTGCTGGTTGTTGCGGAAAGCAGTCTCTGAAACCCTGACAGACTGGCTGTGGAATATAACCTCTGTAAAAGGAAATATCCCAAATAAAGTTCCCTACTGAGATAATGTATGTTATCTTTATTACCATTGCCAAGCTATTGGTTAAACATCAACCAATGAGAATCTTTAGCATCTGAACTTTGATTAAAATCATAAAAAATATCGGTATTGAAGTGAGAAAAACCGTGAAAACTAAATATGAAGAAAAGAAACAATCTGTCTTCATTGTTGAGATTGTGTAGTGGACTGGCACTAAGAACAGACATTAATATTGCAAATAAAATGATCATGGCATAAATTTAAAGAAAAAGCAAAAAACTGTGAATTATGTAATGCCCTGTAGTATATATTATGTGTTTATATGCCTTTCATTTTTTGAATAGATTGATTTTTATCATTAGCTATTAGTCTACTATATTCCATTGATAATAATGCCTGCTTTGTACTTTGTTTCCTGCATATGCAGTGTTGTATCTTAATGAGTGTGCATCTCGTGTACAGATTTCACAGCACTATCTGCATGTATGATTATGATATAATAAAGACTAACATAGCACTATGTGCACGTATGATTATGATATAATGAGGACCTGCACATTCTATATATTCTATACATTCTATAACATAATTATTTGCAGACTATTTAAATTCTCTGACAGGTAAAAGCACTCCCAGATTTGGGTTTGGCTGCTCCTGCAGCTGGTCAGCTTTAATGATTAACTTTGCTTATCAGAGTGAAGTTGAAAGGAAAATGTTTAGGCCAAAGTGCACATTGTAGCAGCTACAGAGGACAGACAGGGTGTGTAAAGAGGTGTGATGTTCTGTAGAAATGGCTGAAAGATTGTTACCAGGCTTTCTTTGACCCCTTGTATCTTCATTGCAACCACAACCTCTGTAAGACCTGTGTTCCTCAGTTCTGGGAGAAAGCAAAGAGCAGGAACTGCCCCATTTGTAAGAGGAGATCATCTGTGGAGGAACCTGAAGTGAATTTAAGTCTGAAGGAGCTGAAGTGGTAACCAGGAGGTTGCAGGTTCAGTGCCCAGGTGGGGCTGAGTTTGCAGCTTGAGGCACCTGAACTGCTTCAGTAAATATCCAGCAGTGTGAAATGA
Source organism: Megalops cyprinoides (assembly GCF_013368585.1). Taxonomy (NCBI): domain Eukaryota; kingdom Metazoa; phylum Chordata; class Actinopteri; order Elopiformes; family Megalopidae; genus Megalops; species Megalops cyprinoides. Next base: position 48,053,882 of record NC_050583.1, read on the forward strand.
GCAGCAGAAAACCAGGGAAACCTTCTGCAAAGAAAATAATTACAATATCTGTGCGCATTACTTCCAGAATCTAAATATTTAGTCTGCTCATTTAAGGTGAGCAGTGCTCCCTCAGTGACCATCTGCCTTCAGTACATCTACTGGCCACTACGAGTACCTGGTCATGCCCTTCGGACTGGTCAATGCTCCTTCCGTTTTTTCAGGCTGTGATCAATGGCGTTCTCCGTGATATGTTGAACTGCTTTGAGCTTGTTTACTTAGATGACATTCTCATTTTTTCCAAGTCTTTCACAGATCATGTCCAGCATGTAAGACAGGTTCTGCAAAGACTCCTGGACAATTATCTGTTTGTTAGGTTGGAGAAATGTGTCTTTCATGTCCCCATAGTTCCCTTCCTGGGCTTTATCATTTCAAAGGACATCATCCAGACGGACCCCAGCAAGGTTCAGGCGTTGAGGGACTGGCCAGTTCCTTCTACGGTGAAACAAGTGCATGGGGTTTGCTAATTTCTACTGTAAGTTCATTCGCAGCTTCAGTGCCACCACTGCTCCGATAGCTGCATTGACCAGGGGATTGCCCACAAAAACCATCTGGATGCCTGAGGCAGAGAAAGCATTCACTCTTCTTAAACAGCGCTTATCTTCTGCCCCCATTCTGGCGCTTCATGATCCAGAGCTCCGCTTTATCATTGAAGTGGATGTGTCTGATGTAGGAATAGGTGCAGTCCTGTCCCAGAGATCCAGTAAGGACAACAGAGCACAGCCTTGCGCCTTCTTCTCCCTTTGTCTGTCAGCTGCCAAGCACAACTATGACATTGGCAATAGGGAGCTGCTGGCCGTTAATTTGACTCTAGAACAGGGGTTCTCAAACTTTTGAAAGCTGGGCCCCCCTCCACGCTGATCGACTGTACTCACCCCGCCCCCCCCCCTGCCACCAACCATAGATAGATAGATAGATAGATTATTATTACATTATTAGTGATAGTAATCTACTACAAGATTATTATTATTATTAGTAGTAGTAGTAGTAGTATTAAGTAGGCTATCATTATTAATTATCATCATCATCACTATTAGGTAGGTAGGCTATTATTATTAGGCCTACAATCATCAGGCTATTTGTTAATACTAGTGGTAGGCTATTTTTTCATTATTATTATTGTTATTATTATTATTATTATTATTATTATTATTATTATTATCATTATGCCCTATGATTATTAGGCCCTGTTATTATGCGATTATCATCAGGATATTTATTAGTAGTGGTAGTACCAGGGCTTATTATTATTATTATTATTATTATTATTAGGTTATTAGTGGCTTGTGTTATCACCAAAGCTCGCAAGTCTGTTTTCAGTGTGAGATGTGAGCCTGTTTGTTTTGCAGAGTTCTTGAATTCTCGGCTCAATTTTAGATAAACACAGCCTCAGGTCATCCTCAATCTGTGAATTGTGGTATTTGGTTTCGAACGCGGTGGGGTTTGAAAAGTCTGTCTCACACAAATATGTTGATGCGAAAGGTAGGAGGACTCTTAATGCTACATCGGAAAGCTGGGGGTATTCCTGCATCAGTGTTACCCAGAAAGACGCAAGAGGGCAGGTGGTAAAGAGGTGTTTCAGTCTGGTGTCACTCTTCAGTTCAATAAGCTGTTCCCGCATTTGAAGTGACAGATCGTGTCCAGTACAGACAAATGGGTCCTGAACCCACGAAAATGAGCGGTAGACTTGACTAGACTTGAAATATGATTCGAACTGCTGCTTTAGTGCAGACAGGTGATCTGCAGCTGATTGGAGGACAGAGGAGAAATCACTTCCACCTGCTTCCGTGATGAAGTCTGCCAGACTGGGAAACATGTCACAGTTTCCATCTCTGATGTGGCCATGGCCATGGCCATGAGGACAAGTTTTTGGACAAAAGCATCCACTTTGTCTGCGAGGAGCAAGAGGCTCGAATCTTGGCCTTGCAAAGACAAGTTTAACCTATTCAGGCGATAAAATATGTCGACCAAATACGACAAGAAGGCTAACCACAGAGAGTCATCAAAGTGCCAATTTGGATTTGCTTTCATTTAAAAAGAGTTTTGCCTCTTCTCGCAGCTCATACAAGCGCTGTAACACTCTCCCTCTGGAAAGCCAGCACACCTCTGTGTGTAAGAGCAGCTGTTCGTGGCCAGAACCCATTTCCTGACAGAGAACACAGAATAAGCGAGAGTTCAATGGACGTGATTTTATGTGATTTATGATCTGTACTGCTTGATGGAGAACTGTCTCAAAGGGCTTTTGCATTTTTTTGCTGCAAGTGCCTCGCGATGAATCATGCAATGAGTCCATCTTGCAAGCGGAGCTACCTGCTGGAGGCGTGTCACTAAGCCACTCTCACGGCCTGTCATGGATCGCGCACCATCTGTACAGATGCCCACACACTTGGACCAGCACAGGTCAACCTCTTTGACAAACGTGTCAAAAATTTCCTCCCCAGTTGTGTGGGTTTGAAGAGGACGACAAAACAGAACATCCTCTTCAATTGCCTGGTCTTTTAGGAATCTGACATAAGTCAGCATCTGCGCCTGCCCAGCAACATCAGTAGACTCATCTACCTGTAATGCGACGTAAGGACTCTGCTTAACATGGTGTATGAGTTGCTCCTTCACATCATTAGCCATATCAGAAATTCTGCGAGCTACAGTGTCATTGGAAAGTGGAATGGCACTAAGTTTAGAGGCAGCGCTTTCCCCCAGCATAATCCGGCACATATCCTGTGCTGCTGGCAAAATCAGTGTCTCAGCAACCGTATGTGGCTTCCCGAGTTTTGCAATCCTATGGGAGACCACATAGGAAGCCTCGAGACACTGACTAGACATGGTGGTATGTCTGCTCATTGTGGACTTCTGGGCATGAAGGGCATCGCGCTTTCTTTTAAAAAAATCCACAGGCTTATCTTTTAAGTCAGGATGCTTGGTGTCTAGGTGTCTTTTTAACTTGCACGGTTTCATGCTGTTTTTAGCAAGCACCTCTGCACAAACCACACATTAAGGACATTGTTCCAAAGTGCCAGTCACAGAAAACCCGAATTGCAAATAACTCTTGTCATATTTGCGGACTTTCGTCTTTTTTGCAACTGGCTCTTCAGTGGGGGCATCTCTTCTATCTTGAATTACAAATTTGTCCATGGTGTTTGATCTCCAATAAACTGATTTTTAAGCTAAGACGTGTGTTTTTTATGAACGAACCACAGAGGCTATTCCTCAGTTATCAAAGGTCACCTTATGACAAGACAATGCAAGGAGCTCGGCTAAAATGAGCGGTTCACAAACTAGTTGTTAAATAAATTTTTATGTTTATTGTGATACAGTGTTGATTGTAATGACTGTGAGGAGAATGATGTTAAGGTTGTGATTGTGAAGCGAAAGAAAGAAGTAGAAGTAGCCTACCAAAAAGACAAAGGTAACGGGTAGTAAGAAGAGAAAGATGGTTAAGATTAGCTATGAGAGATGGAAAGCAAGAAAATAAAGTTTAAATAATCTTTTAAAAGACTGTTGTAAGGGGAAGTTAGTCTTCCTCACAGGGACAATGTCTACAATTAGAGAGGGGTACCACTTACATGTAAGGAATATCCTTACATGAGGTACCAATTATGTTGGTGATAATTAAATTAAACACATGGAGGCGCCATACAGAATATGGCATCTACCATAGTGGTTAAAATAAAATATCAGTCTCAAATTCGTTTCATATATCAGTCTCATAAAATATACTAAACTATTAATTTGGAACTTCAATTAATAATTAAATTAATAATCATAATCGAAATTACCACATCAATAGTTAATCTTAATCAAATCACAATATTATCTATTTAGCTAACTAAACAAATAACACTGTTGATTCAACTAAGAGGTGAAGGTCTTTAGAATTCTGATCAGCAGAGGTTGGCGATATTCATTCCATGTGTAATATTACAACACACAACCTTGGAAAAATAATGCATTTATTGAAATATAAAACCGAAGTAGTAATGCAGTACAGTTATATACAATATGAGTGAGGCATTTGTGTGTATTTACACATGTATATAGGTATGAGTGAATGTCTTGTGCAAATGTGTGAGCGTGTCATAGCGTGTGTGCTCCTTTGTTCTGAGTCGTACATGTGCTGCGCGTGCTTGCTGAACCCACGTGTTCAAAGAGAACAAAGGAACATGCGTGTGGCGGCTGGTTTGAGTTGCCTATGTGCATGTGTGAGCGAACATAACATCTGTCTGGTACAGGATATGTTCGGATGATTGATAACCGCGGGGTTATTTTATGCGAATTAAAAGAAGGTACCAGAGTTAGTAAGACGATACGCATGCAAAGACCCTACGTCTCTGTGTGTTATCTTAACTAACGCTGCATGGTGAATAGCGTGTGACAAATCAGTTAGGAACAACGAAACATGGCTAGTTACATTACTCGTAATGATTAGAAACACGGATGTACAACATTCATTGATGTAGCTAACAATCGGGTGTTTAGCTATGCATAGTCCTATGCCCAGGGTTAACAGCCTACTGTAGCTCATGAAATGAGGTTCCAATCTTGCGGTTCCGTGGATGATTTTGCTGGCGGTTCCGTCATCGGGGAACCAGGGCTGGTCTGGTTCGGTCTGGATGAGGGTTTCTTTCGGGAGATGCGTTGAGCTGGATCCGGTCGCACCTTTGTCTCCGGCTAGTAACAAGTTCGCGCTGCTCTGATCGCTGGCGCTGAAACTCGGCTCTTGCGTTATTGATCTCCACAAGCAATTCGTTGCTAGCTTGGAGAATCTGCTTTCCGTGTCCCGTCCGCGTGGTGCGGCCTTCGGGAGAGAGTGAATGATGTGTCCATCTTCTTCGGACACACGCCGCAAGAGAGTAAGAAGAAAGAGAGGGAGCGGTACGTCCGTCTTCTTCAGACGTACAAAAGCAAGGGAGGGAGCGGCACATCCGTCTTCTTCGGACATCACGGTCACAGGTTTTGCAGTGGGGTCACTCATCACCCCTTACCGGACACCCTGAAGCCATTCAGACGTTAGGATACATCCAGAGGTGTTTCTGGTGGCCCTGCATGGAAATGGAAATTAGTTCCTTTGTGGCTGCCTGTTCCATCTGTGCCCAAAGTAAGGACTGCAGCTCTAGACTTCAGGGTCTTCTCCATCCACTACCCGTTCCCTCTTCATCCTGGTCCCACATCTCCATGGACTTTATTATGAGCCTACCCCAGTCTCCAGGCAACACGACCATCTTAGTGGAAACTAATGGGTTTTCTAAAGCCTGCCAATTCTTACCACTACCCAAGCTCCCCTCAGTCCGGGAGACTGCTGAGCTGGTGCTGCACAACCTTGTTTGCGTCTATAGCATTAACCAGGATATTGTCCCTGATCACAGTCCCCAGTTCACTTGCCAGTTCTGGAAGGCTTTTTGCAGGCTCCTGGGTCCATCACTCAGTGTCCCCTCTGGGTTACACCCTTAGACTAACGGCCAGATGGACAGGGTCAACCAGGAGCTGGGAGCCACCCTCAGATGCCTGGTATCAGCCAATCCCACCTCCCGGCTTCTGCAACATCTGGCCTGAACATGTCCAGAACACCCTGTGGTCTTCCTTTACAGGTATGTTCAGTCTGCTCAGTCTGCTCAGTCTTGAACTACCCAACGTTGTATGTTTTCCTGTGCCAAAGTTCGCTTTTTTGTAATGAAGATTCTTTGTTTTTTTGAAGCCCCTCTATGTTTTTTGTATGATCGCTGCATCTGGGTCCCTCTTGCTCAACAATTACAGTATGTGTTCAGTGCCCACTTTCTTGTGATGTGACATCATCAGTCTCCTATGAAAGTGTGTCATATGGGGTTTATATATATACTGTCACGTACTTTTGAAGAGTAACTCGTGCGGAGCCTTCAGGCTGGTTCAGAAGATCAAAGCTTTATTCTCATACTCTGGAGCATGAGAGCTGCAGTTACATCGAAACTAATGCACCGTGCTCAGCTTCCTCTGATCAGTTCCTGCACTGAAGGCCAGAGGCTGCCAGAACTGGTTCCAACCAGTGCTGTGGTTGGGGTGCGGTCGCATACTTGCACACCAGTTAAGCAAATAATTGTCATCTCTCTCAGGGGAGGCAACTGACAGTTACAGCTTTTCACACATCCTCTTATGTGATGATGTGCATACAGCACGTACACCGTGGCCCAGCATCTTCCCCTTGACGTTGCAGCTCATACAGTTCATTCTAAGGACACCCTCTTACATTTCTACTGTTCACAATGTCCTTCCATAAAATGTTCTGTGTTTGTTCACTTGCAGTGTGAGCTCACCAGATTCATATAACAGAGCTCTCTCTCTCTCTCTTTCTCTCTCTCTCTCTCTTTCTTTCTCTCATACACACTCACACACACACACACACACACATACATACTGTGAAGTCTCAGATGCATGTGCATGATATTATTTGATTTCACACTTCCATTTAAAAGCCAGTACAGGTGCAGAGATGCAGTGCGGTGCAGCAGTTAGAGTCACTAGTCAGGACTCTGGGCCTGAGAACTACCCTGCTGCTGCTTCTGCTGCTGTATATCTCTGTGCAAACTGCACTACCTCAGCTCATCCAGCACAAACACAGAGACTGGCTGTGGAATATGACCTCTGGAAAAGGAAATATCCTGAATAAAGGTCCCTACTGAGGTAATATGTTATCTTTATTACCATTATCAAGCTATTGGTTAAACATCAACCAATAAGAACCTTTAGCATCTGAACTTTGATTAAAATCATAAAAACATTGGTATTGAGGTGAGCAAAACCATGAAAACTAAATATGAAGAAAATAAACAATCTGTACATTGTAACAAGCCAATCGAGGTGTCAATCTATTTATCACACAGAACCACTAAATGTAAATTGGTAAATGTCCAATATTGTTGATTTCCATGCCTGGCCTGATATTTTAAAAGGAGAGTATTTTATTTACCTGCTACTGATGAAAGTAATTTCATTAATAATAATATTCATTTATGTGCTGTCCAAGGTCACCATGCCATCCCCTGCCCTCCTCACTGTCTGTAGAATGGAAGTGTTGTGATGAACTGATGCCTTTTTTGCATCATCCCAATGTTAACATTTCCACTGTTACCCAAGAGTTTCAGGTGCACCTTTTCCTGACCATCTGGATTGTAAAAATTCACCATAACAAATAAAATGTGAATGATTGATAGCTAATTTGAAAAGGGTGAAAGCAGGTGTTATCTGGTATGGAAGAGGTAAAATAATTATATTTTTGTTTGTGATGTGTATAAAGACATATGTATTCCTTTAGTGACATATATCCTTTATTCACTTTGTGTGATGTACTGTTCATAACCTCATACATAATTTATCATAATGTCATATGTAATTTTATCATTATATCTGCCATAGCTAAACCCTCCCAAGTCAGTGTGAGGGTTAATGGTTTGTTCCTGTTGTGAAGTAAAAGTGAAAGTAAATTTCTGAAGTCCCGTCACAGTGCAGGGGCAGAGCACAGACGCCATTACAGGGTGTGTAAGGGCTCCTAACTTACTGTAGAAATGGCTGAAAGATTGTTAACAGACTTTCTTTGCTGCCATATTTGTTCTGAGATTTTCAAAGAGCCCGTGTCTCTTCGCTGTAACCACAGCTTCTGTAGGACCTGTGTTCATCAGTTCTGGGAGAAGACAAAGAGCAGGAACTGCCCCATCTGTAAGAGGAGATCGTCTATGGACGACCCTGGTGTTAATGTAAGTCTGAAGGAGCTGGCAGACTCTTACACTGGGAGAAAGAAAGCTGGTCTAGCTGAAAGGAAGGAGATAATCTGCAGCAAACATACAGAGAGGCCCATGTGGTTCTGTGTGGATGAGGGGACAGCTGTGTGTTCTCTCTGTGAGTCTCCTAAACATCACTCCAGTCACACAGTCATCCCTGTGGAAGAGGCCGTGTCAGATCTAAAGGTGAGAACCTAAACTCTTATGTGATTCTGTCACTGGAAAAAATCTAAAGTTATGTTAAATCACATTTGTAACATGTATGCATTTATTTATAAACCTTTATTTTACCAGGGTATGATCCCACTGAGATTTACAGTCTCTTTTACAAGGGAGCCCTGGCCAAGTTCACAGCACATGTTATATAAAAGTATAACAAAATAATTTAGATAATCATAAGGTCAGAAATTTGGAATGAAGGGACCAAAAGTTCATGAAATTTGTAGATGGTTCAGATTAGAAATTGTGAATATGCTCAAGTCCTCTGTCCATTTCAGTTCCCTCATATTGCATTTTTCCGATGAAAACTGTTTTCTCAGTATTAACAGCTGGAGTTAGATGCTGTTTCTCCATCTGTGCTCTGGAAGAGATCGTTCCAGTTCCCACTACAACCTGCATTTGTTCTGTTTCTTTCTTTACATCCCAGGAAAAGCTGAAAAGAAACCTCACCCCAATGCAGGATCAGTTGGTAAAATGCAGAAAAATCAAAACCAAGTATGAGGACATGGTGCAACACACAAAGGTGAGTATCAACAGGTTTAATAATGAATGATAAATATTAAGGATAGTAAATGTTTTCTATGTGATTTCTGAGTGAATTGCTTGATGGAGATTATTTCTCTTTTATAGAAACAGCTGGTAGCAACAGAGAGGCAGATAAAGGCAGAGTTTGAGGAGCTCCACCAGTTCCTTCAAGATGAAGAGGAGGCCAGACTAGCTGCACTGAGGGAGGAAGAGGAGCAGAAGGGGAAGACTATGAGTGAAAAGCTGAAGATCATTCAGGAGCAGATCTCCTCTCTCTCAGACAGAATCAGTGCAGTGGAACAGGAGCTGAAGGAAGAGGATATAGCATTCCTCAAGGTAATCCCACTGCAGCCTCTCTAACCCACATGTTTAATCCAGTTTCAGCAGTGTGGAGGGGTGCTGAAGGAGCTGGGTTTGTAACCAGGAAGTTGCTAGGACCTGGCCTCATGCTGAGATTAACAACATCAAGTTTAACATGATACCAAGACTGAACTAACTCTCACTTCTGATACTGGATCCACCAGCAGCATCAGTCATGTTTCCTAGGCACTCTCCCCTTCAAACATCTACAGCTTCCTTCCTACAGGAATCCCACTGCTGAGTAATAGCAAGGCTGCATTCTTTGTTGATGTCAGGAATCACCAGTTGTACACTGGGTACACTGGGCTCATCTCCCTGTGATAACCTCTGCACTCATGTAGGAGTACTGAAGCAAGACCATGCAATCCTACGACGCACTCACACACAGGTGAAAGCTATTGCCTGCACTACGTGTCACACAGTGCACTACAGTGCAGTGGGTGATCACTGGAGAATAGGCATTACTCCACTGATCATCAAAGCAACTTGCAGGTGTCTAATGAATTGCAGGGTACCTGACAGTGGCCCACCCCCCTCTCTGGTAGAGCAAAGCCAGTTTGTGCTGCTGCTGTGGGCTTCTGGTCATTGCCGGCTGATGACACAGCTGGGGTCAGACTTGAACATTAGGGCTCAGTCTGCGTTCAGAGTGAACATCTTGCTAGTTTAAGCACTTTCATTCCCAAGACTGCAAATCTCAGAATAATTTCACCAGATGTGATCCACATCAACAAAGAATGCAGCCTTGCTATTACTTCAGCAGTTTGGTTTCCATAGGAAGGATCTGACTGTCACAGACCTGCATGTGTGTAAATACTTATATAATCCCGACAGGGATCTGAGGCAGCAGTGTGGTGAACTGGTAGTAAGCAGGACTCATACCAGAAAGGTTGCTGGTTCAATTCTCTGCTGTGCCACTACTGTTGTACCCTTGGGCAATGTACTTAACCCACATTGTGTCAGTAAATATCCAGCTATGTCAATTGACAAAGTTGTGTGTGAGATAATCTGGATAAGAGCATCTGTTAAAAGACAGTAATGCAATGTCTGCAAAATGACAATAATATAATGTCATGGATCCAATTGCTAATGACTCTGTATGGTAGGGCTGAAATGTACTGTGTCACAGTGATAAGATTGTAGCTGCTGTCTGGCTGATTGTGCTGTTAGATACTGAATCAGAGCTCTGTGTTTGAC
>NC_050583.1:48073963-48223963 GCF_013368585.1 Megalops cyprinoides
AAATAAATGACTGTTTTTGGTAAGTTTTTACTCCTTCTGTTAATTTATGTGTAGAGCATCGGCCAGCTCTGTCACACTGGTATTTTGAAACGTCTATATCTTCTGGAGTGGAAGGAAATATAAAACCTTGAAAATTTCTCATCATCAAGCTTTTGTTATTGGTCCCTCTCACAAAAAGATACAATAACTCCAAGGGAGACATTTGTGTCAGAATGACAGAATTACAAAGACAGAGATGGAACAGAAAAGTTTAAATAAATGTTTAACACACCCTATACAGCAATCAAAGGCAAAACAATGATAACTTTCCAAATGAAATCATTCTCAGAGACAGGCACATAGTCTGCACTAATATTTTCTGGAAGGAGGCAGCAGCTGTGCCTGCAATCTTCCTGTTTTCTATAAGTTAAAATTTGGTGGATGAGTCCGGTCTATTTTCTGTCATCTTAAAGTTTAAAGGATAAGCCTGTTTTGATATACATGATATACATCGATATTTTGAAATACATGTTTCTAAATTGAGGCTGTAACTGTGAATATCAGTAATTTTCTCAAGAATACATCTGGATTTGTTTGTTAATCTGTGTTTGCTCTGTGTGTGTCTCTTCTTTTGTATAAAAAGCTCAGCTCTCCACATTCTGTCACTCAGTATAGACCTCCTCCTTACCTCTCTTCTCCATTACTTGTGTCTCCTCCTTATTTTGTCGTAGAACAGTAAAATCACGTAGTGAAGTGTAATACTGCCATCTCCTGGACAACAGACTGAATAAACAGACAAACGCCAACTAATGTTTTCATTGGTAGGAAGAGAAGAGCGAAGACGGGACAGCAACATGAATGACTCATTTGAAGAAAACATGTTTTACAGAATTGAATCAGTTCATTTGTTGATGGTGCCTAGAAGGTGATGGCAGTTTCTGAAAACCTACAGCACACCAACACATTTTATACAATACATTTCATATGTTTCCGATATCGGTGTGCACGTTACATGGGTCTGATATTGGTGTGTGTACGTTATGCAGGTCTGATACTAGTGTAGGTATGTTAAGCAGGTCTGATATTAGTGTATTCATGTTACATGGCTCCGATATGAGTATAGTATATTATGCAGGTTTGACGTTAGTGCATGTTTGTTATACAGGTCTGATATCAGCATATGTATGTGACACAGGTCTGAGACTGCTGTACATGTTCCACTTGTGTATGTTATCACTGTCCTGCTCCTCGGGCTGTGATCCACATTATTGGCCCAGACAGGAAGCAGCATCATCACAGGTGCGACCAGGTGACAGAAGCCCAGCGGCAGCGACGCTAAAATGAATCTTGTGCTTCGATCACAGCACCGTGCCACGGAGGGAGGGGGTGGGGGGGACCAGGGCTGTTTGAGAGGCCCCCTGTGTCGAGGCTGGAGAGTCCGCGTCATGAGGGGCGTCATGAGAGTACGGCGGCGTCATGATGACAGAGGAGCTCCATCACACACACCCAGGCCACATGCAGCCAGCGAAAGAGGGGGAGGAGGGAGGGGGTCAGAGCTGTCACAGGAGAACGCAGCCTGCCCTGTCTGTTACCACACTGCTACTCTGCTCACACAGTGTCAGTGTCCTGCATGTATGGGGGGTGACACAATGGGGGTATTTTAAAGAACAGGTCAGTGTATCCTGGATGCTGAATGTTGTGGTTTTTTTACTTCACAGTATAATGTTTTAAAGGTATGGATAAGGAAACTGCAGCCTCTGATAAAACTACCTGTAATGCCTTTTGCCTTTGGAGTGATGAATTCAAACGAGTGCAGAAACACTTTATTTGAAAGGCCTAATCATGTCGTTAGAAACATTGAATAAATATATTTCTGTTAATCAAATAAGATTTTGCACAGCTAATAAACAGATTATAATACACATCATGAAGCTTGCATTTTGATCATTGATACAGTACTTTTTTCCAGAAGATCATAAATATTGTTTAACTGTAAATTCTAACGTTATACCTAATTTAATCAAGAAGCGAAGTACAGGTTTTACCAAAGAATTTTTGTGAAGGTTTTATTAACACTTTTTGCTGAGCCAATAAGCTCAGGGTTCTCTTGCCTTGTAAGTTGACAATGTGCCCACTGTAAACACAGGCATGGGTCAGCACTCTTTCCCCCTCCAGACTCCTGTTTCTGGAGCTTCTATAAGCTGCTCTTCGTTTCTCAGCTCAACCAAGGCCTCCACTGTATTACTCTGCTGTGCTGCCAGGGAGAGGACTTTTAATTCACGTCTGACTACATCTGTCTACATTAAATATGTACACCTGTAACCAGGTTGACTTCTGATGGCCATTTTCGCATCATACACATAAATAAGCTTTTTGATTTAGCTCTGAAGAGAATTCTCTGAAACCCCACCACACATTTCCCCTGAAAGCAGGAAGTTTCCAGCATGATACATGTTATCAGCCTTTCCTCTATCTGCTTCATGTCACCTCTTTTTGAATCTTTCCAGTCTATGTAACCGCTGCCCACAGAGACAGCGTCCAGCCACCGTCTCTGCCCCCTTCTCTCAGCCTGGTCAGGCGAATGGGCCGTCCCTAACACAGGGCAGTGCTGGGACCACTGCAGGTTATTCAGCCCCTGCAGTGTCCAGGAGCCTCACCCCCACAGCCCTTACCTCAGGGGGTGCCAAACTCCACCCCTGCAGTGGCAGCGTACACATAAAATGTGGCGGCAGTGTAGCATAGTGGTTAAGGAGCAGGACTTGTAACCGAAAGGTTGCTGGTTCGATCCCTGCTGGGACACTGCTGCTGTACCCTTAGGCAAGGTACTTAACCCACAATTGCCTCAGTAAATATCCAGCTGTATAAATGGATAACATTGTAAAGAACTGTAACCTATGTAAGTTGCTTTGGATAAAAGCGTCTGCTAAATGAATAAATGTAAATACTTGTGGCTTTTGTTGACTTGAAATTCGTTGACCTTGCTTAATCTAATGATTCTAATGATTAGTAGAAGGCATCTGCAGTGCACCATGTTAATCAAATACAAAGTGGAGTAAATTATTGGGCTAATTTATACAGAAGTTATATGTAATAATAATAATAATAATAATAACAATAATAATAATAACAACCACAACAACAACAATAATAATAATAATAGTAAACCGCATACTCTATGCACCATCTGTTCAGAAACTTGAATTTTAACACCCCTGTCTTGCCTACTGCAGTTTGACTATGAGCAGCGTTGTGGTAGTGCAAGCTAGCCTCCACCTGGGGGCCTGGTTGGACAATATTCATGGAATCAATACCATCCACAGGGTTTTAAATCACACAGCCCCCACCAACCATTTTGAGAACACTTTTGAACTGAGGAGATGTTTGACTCAGAGTGAAATACTGGGTGTGTGAAGAATAACAGGATATTTCTTTTCATCAGCTGTGAGGTAACAGTGCAGTATATCTGCATGAGCTTCATGCAGGAACTCAGAGTGGGAACAGTTTCAGTAATCTGCAGCATCTTTCTGAATGCTACAAATTTGCTCAAATTTACTAGCATTGTTTTGCAATGTTCTGTAGATCATTATATGTGTTGTAGGGGTGATTATAGGAGGTACTTGATAGTTCAGGTGGATATAGCCTTCGCCACGGGGTGTCGGTTAGAACACAATGAGGAGGCAGGATGACAGTCTCTTTTCTTTAATAAAGGAATTTGCATCTGACATGGGAGGAAATTAAAGCAGCACAGTAACACATGGGCACTCTTTCTGGTAGTGCCACAGGGAGATTGTAGAGTATTCTGTCTGCAAATGAAGCAGTCAAGTGTAATATGGATTACTTCAAGAAACATGCTGCTTATTACAAGAAATATACTTTTAACATATTTATACATGGTTTCTAAAGTGGTGGTAGCGTTCCATTAACATGCACTACGTGGCTACCGATTACAATATAAAGTATGTAACAGCAGCGCCACCGTTCAACTGCACATTTACTTAGAGAAGCGCTGAATCATACACAATAACAGCATGTAGCATACAACCGCGATTGCTACCAACTTAATATAACAGAGACGGTATTTCTCAAATTAACACAACGTTTGTGTACTAACATGCACGGCGGTAACATAAACTATAGGATATACGAATATTCGCGTATAATTACAGGCACACGATCAGTATTTACATACACATAAACAACGCGAATATAACATTGCTAAATAAAGGAAAAGTGCGTCGATTAATGAGAAAACCCAACATTAACAATACGAATTAGTGTACGAGAAGTAAGAAACAATCTTACATTAATCAACGACGCACACTTGTTGCGAATGGAGACTGCTTTCTGGACTGCTGCGGAGCGCTGTGCAACTAGCTGGCGTGTTTCTTCTTCCTATCTCGTCGGGTCTTGTACGTCAGAAGTATGAAACTTGGCGCTTGCGCAGAGCCTTTCGTACAATATGTAAACATCATGATAACAATCTCAGAATCCCAGTCGTGACACTGCATTGATGGTGAATTAAGTTTATCATTGGCTTGTTTCCACTCACCTGTGTCCAGGTGCTCTTGATCATGGCCATGACCTTTTAAGGCCTTTTACTCAGTGCTAGCTGTACGTGAGGTGTGGTTGAAAGCAGGCAGATCCAGGCGCAGTTGGCTACTTGGTCCTCAGTGTGGCAGGGACAGGGTCACAAAGTGTTTGTAACTCGAACTCCTGCAAGCACATGGGAGAAAAAGAGATTTTAAGATCTGACAAGCCTCTGGAGTGAGCTGCACCTCCAGGGAAAGTAAGGAAACACAGTTTTTTTATTTTTTATTTCGTAGACAGACTCTTCTCTGCTGGGGCCATCAACATGATTGTCAATGTAGCTGATTCAGGAGAGGTGTAAGGGATCAGGAGGTGGATCTGTAACAGGTGGCTCACACAGCAGTGGCTGCTAATTGTCATCCAGCCTGAGAGAGGTGGAGTGGAAAAGGACTAGACCTGTGCTTCCTGGGTAACTGCAACCCAAGACAAAAATACAATACTTTCTTCGGATGGACCCATTCCTGCTGGGGCTGATTAAGCATAAATGAACATGGCTAATGGAAATTAGCCACAAAAGGTGCAAGCTTTGATTGTTGCCCTTGATTTGAGGTTTATCACTTTTGGGAGCACATTCCCTGACAGGGCACAGGCATGTTCATATTCTTTGGTCATCTGTTTAAAAGTGAGCATTCCTCGGGTTCATGTACTTCAGTATCTCCCTGCTTTGGGGAGCAGGACCACAATAAATTACAGTGGAAAATGAATGAAGGCACATAAATCTTGACAGCAGCATGTTATTCAAGAAGACCAAGCGTACTAAGCAAATAACGCTTCATATATCATATGTAGTTTTTTTTACAGTGTTACTGGCACTGCTGGGGCGCTGACGGTTGTTGGATCATTGAAAAAATCAGAAAATCGCAACTCTGAAAGGTCTGTACAGTGAAAGGCCTTTATTTTTTTTTGATTAATTATGATTTATTATTAATTATGATTAATTATTAGTTAATCATGAATCATTTATTATTAATCATTTATCAACTAATGTTCTCTTTTCCTCCCTCCACCCCCCAGGTCAACAAAAAGATCTCTGCATGCCTGGCTGACATCTGAAAATGGATGGCCTCCAACCACCTAAAGCTTAACCTGCACAAGACCGATCTACTGCTCATCCCGACCAAGCTCTCTCCTCTTCAAGAGCTCTCAGTTACTGTTGACGGCACCACAGTAACTTCCTCTACATCTGTGAAGAGCCTGGGTGTCACCCTCGACAACAGGCTGGACTTCAACGACTACATCTTGCAGACAACACGCTCCTGTCGATTCCTTCTCTTCAACATCAGGAGGATTCGCCCTTTTCTGACCACTACTCCACCCAGCTGCTTGTCCAGGCCACTGTGCTCTCCCACCTGGACTATTGCAATGCCCTCCTTGCAGGCCTCCCAGCCTGCACCATTCAGCCGCTGCAGCTCATCCAAAACGCAGCTGTTAGGCTGATCTACAACCTCCCAAAGTTCTCCTGCATCACCTGACTGAGATCCCTCCACTGGCTCCCGGTCGCAGCCAGAAGGTCCCAGCCCTTCGCTCCGCCACATCCGGACGCCTCGCTCCTCCCACAAACAGAACGAAAGGCCCACGCTCCTCTCAACATTGCTTTTCCATCATTGCCCCCCAGTGATGGAATGAACTCCCCACCCCCCTGAGAACAACTCCTTCATTCCAACCCTTCACATGTGGCCTGAAGATACACCTCTTCAGACTCTACCTGGACTGACACCCTTGCCATTTTTTGACCTTGTTAATCTAAGATTCTTGGCTCGTACTTGTAGCACTATCTCTTACGTTGTGTTTGTAGCATGTTTTTGCCTAGGTAGTGTAGCAGCACTTTATTGTCCCGGTGACTGTATTTTATATATGTAACCTTAGATCAGATTAGTTCTGTCTCGCTACACTGACCTTGTGCTCAGCTTCAGCACTATCTGCATTGTATGACCTGCACACATCTTGCCCTTGTGCCTGTTGTTTTCCCATTATATGCACTTTTGTACATCGCTTTGAATAAAAGAGTCTGCTAAATGAATAAATGTAAATGTAGATGTAAATTTTAATAGGCTAAGGAATTTCCAAACTAAGTATTTGCTCGCACTGTCACCTAGTCATCTCTCTCTCTCTCTCTCTCTCTCTCTCTCTGTCTCTCTCTCTCTCTCTCTCTCTCTCTCTGTCTCTCTCTCTCTCTGTAGGAGAATGTTTAAAACCTCTCACTCGCATTTAGTCAGCGCGAGCGTTATTGCATTGCAAGATTTCACTACTGTAGGACGTCCTTCGGGCTATGACTCTGAAATCATAAAGACCATGAATGGATCAGTGTTTAATGAATTCCCGGGAACCATGTGGACAGGTCGGTTTGCGTGGTTTACGTTTTCGTTGTATTCCTCATCTTCTCTCTACGCTGTCAGCTCCACGGAGTTTACGCCAATATAAACTTGCTTGTCGTTTCTGACTTGGCGTGAGCAACATGTCACACATATAAACTGTAAGTTACTGTGAGTGGAGCTATTTTTGCGGTGGGGAGAGCACTGGGCATGCTCACCGGCCGGGAGCTGAGGGGTGCAAAGCGAGCGGAGACGAGAATGTGAATGAGCGGAGTTCTCTGCGGAGAGGAAAACACGCGTGTCCTACCTGCACCGGGCCCCCCCTTTTCACGAAAACCGGGGACGGGATACATACAGAGGAGCTGTCCGTTTCAGAACCACTTCACCCAGCGCTGGAAATACAAGACGCGATAGCCCCGACCGCCAGACGGGTCTTCTTCTCGACGTCTGCGCTCAGCGGGGCGACCGCTAGTCCGCAAGCGGACTGCAGGGGAAATGCTTGCGGGAGGCTCTGCGGTACATACCGGGACTCCCTAACCTCCCGCAGTCAGGACACGCGGTCGCAGGCGCAATCCGCCGCGGCATCCGAGGAGGATTTTGCTCCATTTCGCGGTATGTAATTTCCATTTCTGCTAGTCGTCCGGGTGTGATGAGACGCCGCGGTCCTGTTCTTGTTCTAGTTCGGAGGAATTTAAGTACAAATTCTCTTCAATATGTGGTTTCATTAGGATGTTGGTTTTGATTTTACTGTTTCAGAGGACTGCGGTTTGTAGTGGACTTTTTCCACGCCACTCACCTTTAAGTGTGTACTCGAGCCGCTGAGTGTTTGGTTGTATTGTAGCGTGATTTAAAAAAATCGTATATTGACGTTTTGATCTTCTGGGCAGAGGCTGGCAATCCACCTTACCTCCCGGCGAAACATTTGTTGCGAAAAGGACCTGCTTTAGCAGTCATTCAGATGTGCAGGTACTTGAGACATTCTGATTTTCCAGGACAGCTGCTCCGCCGGCCATTGTCAGCCTTGATATTATTATTGGTATTATTATACAGCGTCTGTTTGAAAACAACCAGTGCACTCTAGGATACATCACAATTCAAGCAAGAAAATAGCTCAACAGCTGGGCAAAAAAAAAAAAAAAAAATAGAACGAACTACATATGTTGTAAACAGGACATTATTCAAATTTACTACCGAATTGCACAAGATGGAATCGGCAGCACGTGCTGTACCGCTCTGTACATCGTGTTGAAAACATACCCATAAGTATTCGTAAAGTAAGCACTTTTGGGGAAAAAAGACAGAGGCAATCTGTGACAGTTTCAAATGTTTTCTCATAGAATTAGACATGTAAATGTATATGTGATATACATATGTGTACACACATGATATACTGTACATGTGATGAAGGGGGAATCATAATACAAGCATTTGGTTATTAGACATGTTCGCTGATGTTTTGTTTACTTGTGTGTTTTATGGTATAAACAATTCTTTATTTAATAAAATATTGCAATGACGTTTCACTTTACAGGTTGGTCGGGTATCTTTTGCATCATTGCTACTTTTCTTAATGGTTTAGCTTTTCACTGTAGCCTTTCATCACAGCCTGAAGACCCACCTCTTCAGGCTACACCTCAACCCCCACCCCAAGTATGATCATTTTTTCCATCTTATATGCAATTATATATGTAGAAGTGTATTGTACTTCCGTGTGTGATGTGTATTAGCATTATATTTACGATTGTATAAGCTTTAAGTCGTACATTTTGCTTTGCACTTACATGTCAGTCTAGGCACGCATTTGTGAACTAAACGCTGTGTTTGACACTGGCACTTCTTCACGTGTGGTTAATGCTGTCCTCTTTGTACAGCTTTTCAAGCTACTTTACTGGATGCACTGTGTAAGTCACTCTGGATAAGACTGCCTGCAGAATGACAATAATATAATTTAATGCAGTATTCATTCTGAAGAATGCTGTTTTATCACACTTAGCCCGACTGCCCTCTCTCCATGCTTGTCTTGTGAGCATGGCTTTAGTTCAGTGGCATTATTACCCATTCAGAGTAGATGATTTCTCAACAGGGTTTATGTGAAACCTGTACAAGTCCAGATACTGGCTGTTAAAATGACAGACCACACGCAGTGATTACTGTCTCCAAAACCAGGTGTCACTCTGGCCAGCTGCATGGTTGGCTGGTGTCCTACTGTACAATTTGTTATATTCTCTTAGCTTATCACTGCCTTTTATGTGGTACTTAAAGGTCTGGTCAAATCACAGTAAAAGAGGGAGGCCTGAATAGAGGGTTCCTGAACTTAGTTACGAAGGGGTGTGAAGCATTTAGGGGTGTTCTGTGGAGCGGGAGATGGGATCAAGAGGAATGCCAGTGTCAGTGTCAGTGGTTTATGGCAGATGTTTCTTCAAATATGTGTTTATCTTTGGGGAGAGAGAGGGGAAAAAAAGAAGTAAATATCAGCTAAAATAGTAATTTACTAACCTTGTTACGGTTTATTGAGAGATATTACCATGGTGCACACTGGTTCTGGAGATTTCTACAGAGTCCGGCCCCTGCCCTGTGGCAGGTCAAGACAGTTGTGTTATGGAGCTCATTTGACATCTGTTTGAGTGAATTCAGTCCCTGTGTTGGAAACAAAAATTGTGTTGAGCACAACATGGCTCAGAGGTGGGATGACACTGATGCGCTTAACACACAGACGCACACACACACACACACGCACACGCACACGCACACACACACGCACGCAAACACACACACACACACACACACACGCACACACGCACACACACACACACACACACACACACACACACACACACACACACACACACACATACACACACACATACACAGATGCACACACACGCAAACACAGACACATGTACACACATACACAGATGCACACACACACATGCACATACACACACACACACACACACACACACACTCATACACACACACGCACACACGCACACACACACACACACACACACACACACACCCACAACCCTCCTCAGTTCAGACCCCCCATCCACCAGCACCACTGCAGTGCTGCTAGCCGCTGTGCTTCGTCCTGCACTAATTTGCTCTTGTAACAGCACTGCGGTGGAGCGTTTTCCTGTGCCATGCCGGATGTGCCAGGCAGCCAGGAAAGAAGGTGATTAATAAGGTAATCCGCCAGCATAGAAAGTGTTACCCTGAGCGCTACAGTACCCTTAAGCTTCCTCTCTCCCAAAATGCCTCGTCGCAGTACTGAAATTCCTTCAGCAACCTCTGGTAAACTGGCAGGGTCCGCTGGGACATTTTAACAAGCACTGGAATAAAAGCCTCATTTAGGTGTAATTGCTAATTTTGTGGGTGTTTTTTTTTGCCGTGTTTTATGTCTGTATCAGGATGAATTTGTTTGTAAACAGCACCTGAAAGAAAGCAACAGCAAAATGAGATTGGCCCCTGAGGTGTAATGACAATGGCCTCATATCATGTCAGGATGTTTCATTAGGACAGCTCGTACCTACGGCAGCTGAGTCCAGGCCGGATTCCCAGCACGCCTGTGTTTGATTCTCGGCTTTGTCAGTGTCTCTGGTCTCAAGGCGTTCGGAGCTGATAGTGTAGACTAGCCTGCTGTCAGTGGCTTTTGGTAATCACGTCTTTATCAGTCTTTGTGAAAACAAAAAAGAATTCTTTCATCCGTGCCGCTGTGCCTCCCACTCATTCTTTGTGTCTCTTCCCACTCTTTCCTTTCTCTCTGTTTCCCTCTACTCTGTGAAAGCTCCCTCGATCCCTCTCTCCCCTCCCTTCAGGAACTCAGCCACATCTCTCTCTCACCGTGTCTAACATGTCTCATGTCTCTGGGCTTTATTATAACTATTCCCAAATGCAGCTGATTGCATCTACATTGCAGTCAGGGCCATTACCTCCAAGTGAATGGAGTAAAAACCTGTGAAACACTCTTATTCAATAATATGGGCCTCTTATTGAATTAGTGTGTGAATGTTTGTCAAAGAGATTAAAAAAAACTTTAAATAGAATCCTTTTACAAATGCCACAGTCTCACTTGACTGACAGCTTTGCCCTTTGTAATTCTAGAGTGTCAAAGTAAATTACTCCTTTGGACAAGGTGCACTGCAGAGGATGATATCTTTCTGAATGAAAGGAATCACTCACAGCATGTGGGAGGCCTGGTTGCACAGGGAGGAAGCTGCTCTCATCAGGCATGAGCAGGGGTATAGTCTCTCCAGGCATGCACAGTAGTATTTTCTCTCTAGGCATGAGCAAGGGTGTAGTCTCTCCAGATATGTGCAGGGGTGTAGTCTCTCCAGATATGTGCAGGGATATAGTCTCTCCAGATATGTGCAGGGGTGTAGTCTCTCCAGATATGTGCAGGGATATAGTCTCTCCAGATATGTGCAGGGGTGTAGTCTCTCCAGATATGTGCAAGGGTGTAGTCTCTCCAGATATGTGCAGGGGTGTAGTCTCTCCAGATATGTGCAGGGGTGTAGTCTCTCCAGGCATGCACAGCGGTATCGTCTCCCAGGTGCTGTTTGAACAGGCAGTTTCTAAAACAGGATTCCGGGACACTGACACGCTGGCCTGGAACTTGACACTTATTTCTTTCTGGTATACACATGATGTGAACCTCATGTCATGTGCTTAGCAAACCTGAGGAACAATTCAGGCACACGTGATGACTGATGACACGGACACAGGAGGTGCTCAGTCCCCTTGGCTTGTCCCATGATGCTGCACTGTATAGTATGATTGCCCTATATTAATGCACCATGCATCGCGTGCACTAACGTGCTATGACTGTAAGAGCCGCTAGCTCTCAGAAGATGAAGATTCAGTCATTAAAACATAGGCAAGGACTTGAGAAACTACAGTAAAAAGAACAGGCTCCTTAATTCTCCTATAGTGTAGCATGAGAATGTGTCGTGTTTGAAGGACCCCAGGGTGTCTGACCCCGCTACCAAGTTATTCTATGCAGTGATGACTTTCTGTGTTAAGAGATGCTTTCTAGTGTTGCTGTGAAATTGACTGTAAATTAGTTTCCACCTGTTCCCTCCAGCCCTCATTAGTCCCTTCTATGCCTGTAAACTCATGTGGCCTTTAACCAGGGTGCTTCTCCTGTATGGGACTGTCCTTTGGGTTTTCATTCCCATCTTTTAGCACCTTGGCAATTCAGGGAGCCTGAAGCCACACTGACGAATTGACAGGAATTTGATGTTTTTTTAAGTGATGTTTGATGAGTGCGGCAAATTCTGCATCACTGATTCGGTTGTGAGTTTACATTTACCAAATTTATTCATTTGGCAAAGGCTTTTATCCAAAGCAATTTACAAGTGAGGTAGAGTACAGCACAAGCAAAAAAAAACCATAAGGAGTCATTTGGCATAGCATTGGCAAAGATCAGCAACCTGTTCTGATTTCACACTGAATGCCCTGCTCCCACCACGACCCGAAGCACGCTTTTATAGCATTGTTTCAGATCAGGGTCCCTTCTGCAGTGTTGTTAGACTGGCCCTGATCAATCCGCTGAGATTTACCGGGATTAAAATCCGGTTTGGAAACACGCGGTTGTCGTGTCTCATCAGGATTAAACGCAACCGCCGCTCCGGGATGCCGTTTTGACATGCTCTGTCCTTGGAGCTCCGCAGAGCCGTTCTCGTTTCGTGGGATTTTTTTTTTCAGTGCGGCCTCTTTGGGGAGCGGCGGCTGAAACGGAGCTCTCAGCCGAGCGCAGGCGTGACAGTAATAACGGCCTGCCTAACGAACTGCTCATTACGGCCAAACGACTGCGAGAGAATACTCCAGCGCTGGGAGATCATTACACGCAAAGGCAGGCAGGGAGGTAAAGAGAGAGAGGGAGAGGGAGATTGAGACTGAAATAAATGGTGATCTAAGCTGAGGATTCATTTAAGGGGCTATAAAATGATTTTCAGCATGAAATTCATCATTACAAGTGAAAAAGGAAAATCTTGTCACTTATTTTTTTTTTAAAGTCAAAGTTATTCAAGTGACCTCAATGAGAGGTGCAGTTTTTTTCTAGCTATGTGTCTTCCCCATGTGCAGCCATTTTTCCATCATCCGCTGCAAAGCCCCTGTGACATTGAATACTGTGTTACACCTTAGCCAGGAGAGGAGTCTACAGCAGCGGTTTGGGGCACAAAAGCCAAGAGAGAAGTTTCTGCACAAACATTCACTGCACAGCACTTGGCTGCAAAAGTGGATTTTACAAGGTGAAATCTTGCTCCAATGCAGCAGGCAGTGTACGAGAGCATGCTGGCACACCTCCCCATCAGCTGGCTGTCTCTGCCTTGTAATCTATTCTGAGCCCCCAGCTTTCTTTGGCTAAACATTTGGTGCAAAAGGGTAGGCGTGAATATTCCCTCTTCTCTGCAGTGTCAAACTGGCATCCAGGCTGCCTTGACTGCTCTTTCCAGATATCCTGGCTGACCCCACATATCCAAGCAATCAATGCATTCCTTTGCCTTTATGTGGTACTGCTGTGGCATGTGACTTAATAGATGGTGACCAGAAACATGGCAGTCCAAAGCGAGTGTCTAGGAATTCGGGGTGCTGAGGCATTGCAGAGCATCTTTCAGTATGGTGTAAACAGCAACTGAAGTCCCAGAAACTATTCCATGCTAGAGACAGTATTTCTGAATGAAAGGCTGAAATCAGAGAAGGTGCAGGGGTGGAGCTACAGATTACCAAAGCGTGTTATTTTCTGAGCTCTGTGTGGCTGTGTGTGTATGCAGTATGCAAAGGTCAAATTCCTGATTCAGAACAAAATGCGTCTGTTCTTACCCATTTTGTTTCTATCATATTTTGAGTTTTGGGCATGTAAGTGTTGTACATACTGTCACACTAACTTTGATAAATAAGTCACTTTACAATCTGGGGTTGCGCTCCTGCGATAACCAGGAGTTTGTCCTATAACTTGATGCTGAACAAAGCTGTTGTTTTGCTCATGACAGAGAGAAACAGACCTGGGTAATCATTGTAGTGATGCGAGCAATCAGGCTAACAGTTTAATTCGATTATCCTAATTTTATTTGATCCGAATAGAACTGTGCAAAGTTGGAGGCGGTCTGGTTTATTTATGTAGAAGCAAAAGTGCTTTGTTAGTGGTTTTAAACCTCACCATCTTCCCACACACTGCTGACGCTGCTCAAAAGGTAAAGCAACTAGACTTCATTCATTTGCTGCGGTCACTCGGGGGTTATAAGAGATGGCTGAACATTAGTGTATGCGCATTTCATGTCCAGTACTTTGAAGAATATGGTTTCTCTTCTTTCTGTAAAATAACATGCATAATATAAATTTCATGGGTACATTGTGTACACCACTCATTGTTACAACTGTCATTTCTGAAAAAAAAGACAACTGAAGTGTTTAATCTCACAACCTAAAAACATATTTTTAACTCCTTTTGAAGCTTCTGGAAAGACTGTGTCAGTAATGAAAATCAGACATGAATAAAAAAGGCTGAAAAGTCTTCTTGCATTTGTCAAACCTCCTCATTCTGTAAGGGTTCTTTTTTTTCTCCCAGAAGGCTGCAGCTCTGATCCCTTTGAATGATCATGATAGCTGTTCAGAGACCAACAGAAAACAAAACAGCTGAAATAAACAGGAGATACACTAGGTACTGCTCCTCATTTCGAGCTTCTCTCTCTGTTTCCAGGTCGATGTCCGGCATATATGAAGCAGCTGTTTAGCGCTTTATGAGGACGTGCTGTGTACGATGGCTTCAGGTGTGGCATTTTGATAGATGGGCTTTGAGCCCTTTGGCCTTCTGGGAAGCCAGCGAAGCATTTAGCTCTCCAATCAGCTCTCTGCAATGTACTGTTTAACCTGACGTGTCCCCAACAGTGTCGGCCTATCAAAAACCAAGTGCACTCTCTTTCTGTCTTTGAGTGTTATCCAAGGGGCATCCTGCCAAATTGGTAAAAGGCATCAGAGGTGGTGAGGGCTGCTTCTATTTTACTGCAAAAAATTAAGTGTAGAAGAACAACACAGAAAAAACCAGGTGCACTGCATTAATGTAACTAGGCCTCTCCTTAATAAGTGAGACACATTTGAGCTGTGCTTACTATGTTTAAATGCAGAAACCAACAGATGTACTTTTTCTGCACTTAACTGAGGTGAACTTCACCTCCCTCTGTGGAACAACTCTGCCATCCTTCATTACTGCTACATCTTGTTCTCAGGCCCCCAAAGACGTTCAAATTCTCAGAAAGAGCTGGAATTCTTTTCAGAGAGCATCTGTCTGTCTCTGGTTTTTGTAATTCCCCTAACTGTGGACTCACCCATTGTACATTAGTCTGTCTGTCTATCCAGTCATTTTCATGCAGACCATGAGCATTAAGTCCACCACCCTGCCACAGAGACTATGCCAAGATGGCTTTGTAAATGCACTTGAGTGCATTGACTTACAGCCCCCATAATAGTAAGGTCTAGCGTGCAATTCAGTCGATATCTTGTGAAATGACTATAACGTCCCCCACGCCAGGCACAGTGGAGAGGGAAACGTGGTCTGTGCTGGTGTGTGAAACCTGGTCATTCAGGGGCCTCAGAATTGTCAGTACAGTGTCCTTATTTTTACGTTGCCCTTTTTTTTTACCTCCCCCATTTCTTGTATTGTTGATAGGAAGAAAACTATATATGTAAGACTGACTCTGCCCTTAAGTGGCCAATTCTGATTTTTTTCTCCTTTTTCCCCCTCACTGCATTTATGTAACCATGTGTTTGCTAATATTAACATGTAATGATTCAATGAAGTTTTATTTGGTATGGTGCACTTGACAGAAACACATGTTGCAGAATATTTCATACTACATTATATTTCATATATTAATGAAATACATTTCATATATTTCAAGTCATAGGAGCAGCACACAGATGTATTGTTCACAGAAAACACAGCAATGGATCACAACTCCCAAAGAGAGACACTTTTAGTGATAAGTCACCTTCTCCTGGGAGCAAACTGAGTTTTAGGTGATGGAGGTGCCGTCAGCATTGCCCAATCTTCTTCTTTTTGCCATGGTCCAGCTACTCAGAAAATTCTGGTTCAGCTTCATCTTCATCTTTTCTTTTTGGTTCTGACCACACTGAGTTCCAGCAACCATGCAAGCTTAAGATTGGATAGAGGCTTTCTCTGTGTTTTTATTCACGGAAAAGCTTTTTGTGATCCTTTAATTTTTAAAAACCCGGGCTGGAATTTTCCTGTTTGTTTTGCCCTCTCCCTTTTTTAGAAAATGCACACACACACTGAGGTACCCTCTCAGCCGCTGCCTATCGTCCTCACCCCACTCCTCAGAAAAAGGTTTTGGTGCTTTTGTTTTTTTTTTGAATGGGGAACTTCTTTTATATATTGGTGCTTTTGTATGTCATATATGAGGAGAAAAACAATGACAAATTATTCCTGCTCAAGTAGGACAGAAGAAGGGAAAAGAAAGGAAGAAAAAAGACCAGGAGGAGGCAAAAGATGGAGGGGTTTGTGAGTCAGAGTTGTAGAATTGAGTACAGGATCTGCCGTTTTTTTGATTTTGGCGCCAGTCTCATTGACAGACCCCCCCTCCCCCGTCCTCCTGTGAGGCAGTGAGCTCATCAGTGCTCACCTCTGACCTTGTTCCTTTAGCAGGCGCTCGCAGCTAACCCGTTTCCTGCCATCTGTCCCACCGGTATGGGACATGAGGCGGTGTGTGCTGATTGGTTGCTGCTGCTGCAAGGTGGGGCGGGGCTTGCGCTTCTTGAATGGGAGGAAAGGAGTGGGATAGGAGTTTGGATTGGAGGGCCTGGAAGGGGGAAGGAGAGGAAGAAGAACGAAAATCCAGCATGGGCCGAGTGGACAGAAGTGGTGAGTCTGGGAGAGTGTGTGTGTGTATGTGTGTGTGTGTACACCTGTGTGTGTGTGTGTGTGTGTGTGTGTGTGTACACCTGTGTGTGTGTGTGTGTTTGTGTCTAAGGAGGTGAGAATATAACCTCCTGTCTGAAGGCGTTCTGTTTCTTGTCCTTTCCCCTGCGCTCAGCTGTGATTAAGCTGTACTCTCTCGCCTCTGTGTGTTAATGCTGAGCACTGGTTTTGACCAGTTGTGAGAGCCTGTGTATCTGCGTGTGGCCTGTAAGGAGTATGGACTACAGTGTAGGGCTGTATCAGTGTAAAGTATGACAGGCTAATGGGCTGCATCCAGACAGTTGTTTTCCTCCCATTGATCATTACTGGCCTTGATAATAAATGACTTCAAGCACTTGTTCTGTTTTTACAGCTCTTTTAAAGGTGCAAAAGCAAGGAGCTCTGACTGCAAAGCTCTGAGCTGCAAATAACCATTATTTATACTTCTAAGTGGGGGACGTTGTGCACCCCAGCCAGTTCCTGAGGATTTCATTGTTGCCAGTAGACTTTGTGCTGACTGTTGACTTGTCGTCGCGCACCGGTTGAGGAGAGAAGTATTTGAAAATAAGCGGTTTTTGCAGCCCTTAAATGTCACCCTTCAATCAGAGATCGGACCTCCCTGCATGCTCACTCTGCCCCCTTTCCCTACCAGCTACTTTGAGCATGCTGTGTTCTGTGCGCGTGTGTGCGTTTGTGTGTGAGTGTTGGTGTGTGTGGGTATGTGTGTGGGTGTGTGAGTGTGTGTGTTTGAAACAGCTGGCAGGAAACTGCGGGAGGAAGTGTGTCAAACAGGCAGGAGCCGTGCGGGGAATGTTGCAGTGTCAACAAAGGCAGCCAGGTAGATGCAGGCTTCATTTTAGTGCAGGGTTCCCAAGGTTGTTGAACGCCCTTGAAAGCATTTTCATCTTGGAAAGTAATGGAAAAAACCATGGAAAGTGGCCAGACAGCCCAGTGAAAAATTATTGAACTTTTTCTGCTTCTTACAGTAAACAAGTTATTACTTTTTGAAAAATAATTCTTACCTGTTTCTGCTACAGATGGCGCTGGACATTCATCTTTGTAACTAACACACTAGCTGGATCACATTTACCATTAAGCCTGACAGTGAATGATGACATCACTAACACGCTCTCACACATTTGTGTCCAGTTGTCAGCATCACACTGTATGAAAGATATAGAAGCTTCTGAAAAGGCACAAAAAAGTGGACTGGTTCCAGGTATCAGACATGCTGAATACGTCATGAAAGGATACTCAAGACATTTGATCTCTTTAGTTTGGAAAGAAGTAGAGATGGGAGATTTGATTGAGGTTTTTACATTTTTAAAAGGAGTAAATAAATTGAACTGTAGAGGCCATAGAGGACATAGGTGGAAATTAGTCAAAGGTGAAGTTTATACTGATTTATTTTTTTCTCTCAGATAGTTATAAATACATGGAACAGCTTGCAAGGATTTATAGGGGATGCAGAGATACTAAAGAGTGTCCAATACCAGGCTGATATTAGCTAATTCGCATGCTGGTCCCTTAAGCCCACTTGTCCTTGTTGATTGGTGTTTGCTGAAAAAAGCATCAGCAAATTCCCTTCTGAGCAGAGACATATTAGTGGGGTGTGGGTATCGAGTTAGGTGACATTATGGGAGGGGTTGGCTGCCCTCTGATTGAGCAGACTTACATGCTGTACATTATGCTTATACATGCTGCGTATTGATTAAGCAATACAGGTGGGGTCCAGTACAATGCCCCGCCTGGGAGACCAACCTTACCAGACCAGCTCCTGAAGTGCTTTCTGTACCGCCGCCCCCTGTCCAGGCGTCTGCTGCGGGATCTGCATGCGCTGGTGTTTTATGCATGTGGTGCATGCTTCAGTGCAGGCACAGAGCTGACGCTGCAGTCACAGTGAGGCAGTGGGAATTTCATTAGTGCATCAGTCACGAGACGCCCATCAATTAGAGCGGGAGGTGTATGTGTGTGTCTATGGCCACATGCATGTGCGTGTGTGCTTATATACGTTTTTATGTGTATTTATGTGATTGTATTGTTTGTTTTTATGTGTGTGTATGCATATTTGTGTGTGTGTGTGTGTGTGTGTGTGTGTGAGAGAGATTATGTGTGTGTATGTGTGCATATTTATGTTGTGGGTGTGTAGGTGTGTGTGCGTATTTGTGTGTGTATGTGTGTGTATGGTTATGTGTGTGTATATGTGTGCATATTCATTTGTAGTTATGTGTGAGTATCAGATACAGTGCAGTGTGGAACTGAGCTCAGCTGTGTGGGGTTGGCCTCCTGTTTTACTGTGTCTCTGACCTGTCGGTTACTCTTCACAGCATGAGAATGCATCTCAGCACTTCTCATCCTCATCCATATTCATGAAATGGGTCTGTGGAAAACTGCTAGGTACCATGCTGTCTCATTGATATTTCATGTTGTGCGCATCACAACTTCACCTGAATTGAACTAGGAATAGCGTATAAAGAGTAATCTTCATTTAAAGGTTCAGAAAAATACTGTCCAGACCATATTAGATATTTCATCTTTTTTTTTTTTTTTGGGGTGGGGGGTGGGGGGTGGTTGGTGCATTCACAGACTGATGGGAACAGGAAGTTAATAAATGCAAATATGTTAAGCAGAATTTATTTTTGGAGATTCATCTTAAATTTAAATGTATTTTTTTAAAACTTTCCCCAAGGCTTCAAGTGCTTTTAGTGCACTGCATTTGACATTTACCACTGAGTATTCAAACACTGCAGATGCTTAAAAAGACCATCTCCACTGCAGCTATAGTACCACAGTACAGTGCACAACAGGGTAAATCTGGGCAAATCTGCCCCTCTCGGGGTCTGCTGTCCTGGTTTACAGTTATAGACTTTGGTTTATTTAGTTCTCATCAGTGTAGAGTTACATCCTTTGTTTTCAGAAAGAGAGAGCCATGTTGAGAGTATCTAAATCTGTCTGGGCAGCAGTGTGGTGTAAAGGTGAGGAGCAGGGCTCATAACCTTCAGGTTGCTGGTTTGATTCCCTGCTTGGGCACTGCTGCTGTGCCATTGGGCAAGGTGCTTAACCCAGAGTCGCCTCAGTAAAACTCCAGCTGTGTAAATGGATGAAATTGTAAGCTGCTCTGGAGAAGAGCGTCTGCTAAATGGCAGTAATGTAATGTAACGTATGTCAAAAAAAGTCCTTGTGCTCCTCAGAATGGCCGTTCTGTTAGCCTCTCTGGAATTGCCTCTTCAATTCTGTCACACGTTAAAATGCTCTCTGCCACCTGCATCATCTGCCGCGTCTTTAACTCCCTTTCCTTTTTCAACCTCCTGCTGTCACAGCACGGTGGAGTTAAAACCGCTCCGCCGTTCCTCCTCAGAGTCGGCCTGGGAGGCCAGACGGCATCTCCGAGAGCTAATATTAGCGCTCGGCTCCGGCTGAGCGTGGCAGATTGCTCTAGATCATCTGAGGAAGAGTCCTGTAAACACGCTCTCCAGTCCTCCGGACAGATTTATGGAGAAATGCCAGAATCACTTTGCGGCTCAAGTTTTCACTTTCTGTTCCTCCCTGAGCGGATATTAAGGGGGTGCAGGACTGCAAAGAGCTGTCTGTTTTTCGTGTGTTGTCGTAATGAGCAGAAAAATTTGTCATAAATCCTTGATATCGAGGATAGAAATAAAGCACTAATAAAAGAAATGCATTCTTTTGCTGAAAAGAAAGCATTGGGTGTGCTCGTTTCCTTGGCAGGTGTGTTGAAGGAACAGGGCCGTCGATAGAATAATAAATAAAACTTACGTGCATTTTTTCCTTTAAAAATTTAACATTAAGAAGCATCACAAAAATAAACAGAAGCCTGTGGCCTTTTGATCTATTGATCCCCATCAGAGCAGACTTTAGATACCCATGTGGTCATATGGGTATGATGTGGTTGAACAAGGGTGTCTTTGTGCGTGTAGTTCATTTCCAATCCGTAAGTCTCTGCAGGCCCAGGTGGATGTCACCCATGACTGTGTGCCTCATATTTGTGCTGAATCCATTTGAATTTCTCTGTGGGGAATTACAGCAGCAGCACCCTCTCAGGAGAATGTGTTTATAGCAGAGGATGAGACAGAGGAGGCAGTGGTGAGGATTTGGCTAGAGTGTGGGTGTGGCATGGTGACTCACCTGAATGTAAACAAAAATACAACAACCACACTCAAAAGTTCACAACTGCTGAGTCTGGTTGGTCACGTAAAACAGTGGAACTGCATGGGAGTAAGACAGAAATTTCAGATGTTTTATTGTTGGTCGGCGGTAAAAAAAGAGCAGCTCTGTCTCTCCCTGCTCTATGCGTGCTGTGATCACTCAGTGCCAGTGTAATCAGTTTGTAAAACTTTAAAAATCTTGAATCATCCCCACGTTCTCAGGTCTTTTTTCACAGTCTGAATGCAGTTCAGATGAAGCCCCTGGGCCCTGGTCCTCTTGTTCCGCTTACACTGCTGTCCTCAATGAGCTCCCCGTATCTGCGGTCAGCCATCTGTTATTGGATTTGCACGTTGATCGCTGTTAAAGAGACAGCAGCCTTTCACAGGTGCTCATGGGATATTGGGGGGGGGGGGGGGGGGGGGGCATGCTGCTTATTTTGCCTACCAGTGTTCGGTCGCTGGGATCAGCCAACACGGTAAAAGAGTGTCCCACGATCTCTCTTTCAATGTCAACAATTCACAACAGATCTAAAACATTCCATCTACAGAAATATCAAAGGTGAGACTCCTTCTTCACCTAGAGAAGGTCTTTAGGAACATTTCAAAGTTTTGCAAAAGCTTTCCATTTACATCATTCTTTAAGGTAAAGATTGGTCAACAAATTTTTCAGTGGGCTCATGCATACATACAGTATATTTTACTCACAAAATTTCTTTCTTAAATATAAAAACTGAGTACAAATTCTGACACAAACCAGTGTGACACAAACCACTCTCCCGAAGAGAGTGTATTCTTTAACATTAAAGCTGAGTTTCACTCAACAAGTCTGAGAAGTAAAGTTAGCGAAAAACCATTACATGAAAAACAGTGATTCTGGCATGCCTTTTATTTCTGAACAACAAGTATACATGTTCATGTGAAAATTAGTCTTAATTAATCATGTATTAGATATTTTTCAAAGGAACTTCCTCTGCAGCTGTGATCTGTGTGCATTGTCAGCATTGTTCTGCGAGTATTCTGTTCCACAATAGCTAGTGTGCATTAAACAGGAGGAGGTTGTGTAAATGCTGTCTGCTAACATTGTACATTTCACTTCCTGTTTTTATTTTTTGTACATTTCCCCTTGATGTGCCTTAATGCCCATGACACCAGTTAAATGCAGATGCATGTAAAGTGTGTGTTGTGGTCTGTGACAGGTGATCAGTCCTTGGTGTGACACTGAGGACAAGATCAAGGTCGGGGGTCAGTGGCGACCTCCTGACCAACCATTGGTCCGTTGGTCTCTGAAGGAAGAGGAAGCGCCCCCTGTTTTCGACCAGTAGAGTGGGAGATCTGTAGATTGGGAGAAGTTTTCAGTGACACCTGAAGAGAGGCTTTTGCTTCCTTTTGACTGAGAAAGTTGCGCTAAATTGGTAACCCTTGATAGGGTGGTTGTAGGAACATTCCTTGAAGTTATGCATAGGTAGCCTCTTCCCACAAAGTGAATCATTTATTTTTTATATTTATGTACATTCATTACATTTATGTAAATTCATTTTTTGTATTTTTATATTTATGTACATTCATTTACATTTTTTACAAACGAGATTACATTTTAAATTACTTTTTAAGTGTAGCCCGTCTTCCAGCCCGTCAGCAGTAATACTCTCTGATGGTGGAGTTTGGCGGGTGTTTGTAAGTGCAGGGGAGGCAGGGATTAGGGATTAACCTGTTGGGTTATATGTCATAAAGAGGCTGATTACGGCTTGCTCTGTCTCTACTGCAGTGTTGGTGTTCTAACATTCACTCACTCCCTGATTCACTCTCTCCTGCAGGCACTAACTCACTCACCTCACTCACTCACTCACTCACTTACCCACTTCCTCACTCAGCCACTTAATCACTTACTCATTCACTGACACATTCACTCACCCACTCATTTGCTGACACACATACTCGCTGACATACTTATTCATTCATTTACTGATACATTTCCTCACCCACTCAGTCACTCACTCACTCACACACTCAAACACTCATTGACTCACTCAGATACTTACTCATTCACTGACACACTCACTCACCCACCCACTCATTTGCTAATACATTTACTCACTGATGTACCTACTAACTTAATTGCTGATACACGTCCTCACCCACTCAGTCGCTCACTCACACACTCACTCAGTCCCTTGCTTGTTTACTTATTTACTCAGGAATGCCAATCATTGTGTATTTGTCCAGGCCATTTCCTTATAATCACATTACATCATGTCATATCTGTTTGGAAGGTGGCCGATTGAGGGGATTGCCCTTTTCCCCATTATGTCTCAGAGACACATTTGTGATGCAATAATATGTGTTGCACAAATTCTTCCCCAGATATGAATGAGATTTTGTTTCCGTTTCTTCCAGAGTTCATATGAATGGTGTCCACTAAATAATATGGTCAAGCACTTTTTTAAATCTTGATTTAGATCCACAATAATATAATGGGGTTATAAATGGATGCTATTTCAGTTGTCTCTATAATTGAATAATTTACGTATTTTTTCTAAATGTCAGCCTTGTGATTACCCCCGTTGAACCTTCTAACAAAATGTAAAAATTGTTCTGCTTCTTCAAAAGCAATGACCATAGTACATTTAGCAACTGAGTGTAAGGCTTTGCTACATACCCTGAAGAAGAAGCACCAGGAGAGACCTTTAATTAACTGGTCAGACCCCTTACTTTTTACATTGAAATACTATAGTTATCTTATGACATCCTTTTAGGATGAAGGAGCGCTTAAATGATTCCAACATGGATGCAAATCTACATCTCTCTCACAGAATAATGTCATCACACTTCTTGATGTTCAGAGGTGTAAACATTTATAACCCTAAATATGAAAAGGTTCACAAAAGTATGTCAAATAATACATTTACCCATTACCAAACCATCACTCTCAGCCTGATCAAAGCTACTTGTGAGAGGAAATGTTGACCTGCCAATTGTGGTAGAGGTCAAGCATAGATCATGTTCTTACTGGATGCTTGCTGATTGCTGTTATCATTTCCAGGCGCGTATGTATGTATGCGCATGTGTCCTCCGCCCTAATGCCTTTTCTTTCCCTCTCTTTCCTGCCTTTCTCAGTGTCCCTGTGTCTTCCCCAGTATTCAAGGGTCAAATGGTTCTTTGCTGTCTTGACTCTACAGTGCACAGTATTGCAAAAGTGGGGTTAGAAGCCTAACACTGTGCCGCCTTTCACTTTCCCCCTCTCCCTTCTCCCCCTCTCTCTCTCTCTGTCTCTTGTTCACTCTCTCTTGCACTTTCCTTCTTTCATTATCACAATCCCTTCCTCTCAACCCCTCTTCAACTTGCTCTCTTTCTCTCTCTGTCTGACAGGAGTGATGAAGACGAGCTGGCTTTTCGGGTGGAAGAGGACCCCTGGGCCTGTCCGGCTGACACACCCCGCCCCCTGCCGCATCCACGGCACCCACAGTTCAGCAGGATAAGAAGAGAGAAGGACACCATCTGAGGAAAAGTAAAAAAAAAAACAAAAAAAGAAGCTGGGAGGAAACAAACGGAGGAAGGGGAAGAGGAGAGGAAGAGGGTAACCCCTTCCTGCCATGCGGTGAGGTCATGGCCCAGCCGGGCAAAGTCCTCCACCTGGTGGTGGAAGTGAGGTCAGCCCCGGAGGGGGAGGGGGCTGTGGCCGGGGCTGTGGGGGCGCCTGACCCGGCAGTGGTGCAGGGAGATGAGGTCCAGATGCTCTCATTAACCCCGCGCGCCTCCTCCGCACAGGATGCCAACACGCTCTCAGACACGAGGAGCAGCGGTGGAGACTCCCAGTCTCTGCCTGGAGATCCCGCCAGCCCCCAGCTCCGCCCGGCAGGCTGCCAGGGGGGCAAGACCCCTGCCCCCCACCGGTGGAGCTTGCCAAACGACAGGATCGGCCGGCTGCTTTCAGAGGCATCGCTTCCTGGGATGCGGGCGGGGCCCGCCTCTGAGTACGAAACCCACCAGGGGTGTGGCCCCCAGTCCTCCTGTGGAGCCGCTCCCCTCACCCCGCCCTGCCAGAGGTCACTGTGCTCGGGGGCAGCGACAGAAGGGGGTGGGGAGGGCCGGCGGTCGGTCGTCACCTTCAGCTACATTGAGAAAGCCAGCGTCAGGACGGTGCAGAGCCCGGGTGCTGTCCCGCGCCGGAGCGAACACCCCCTCCACAGATTCACAGAGGCCACGCCCACCACCGCCCACCTGCGCAAGAGGATGAGTGCGCCAGTCTGGTTCTACAGCCCCGAGACCCCCCGTCCCAAGCTGCCCCCCCAGAGCTCGGGAGGCCGCCGGGTCGACCCCACCCGTGGAGCCCTGGGGGAGTTTGGGTCCCCGCAGCTGAAGCGCAGGGCGGCCGACGGGCCCGGAAGCCCTGCCGATTGGCGCCAGCAGCCCCGCTGCCAGTCCTGGGCCGGATCTCCCGTCCCATGCCGTGGCACCGGCACCCTCCCCACCCCCCACCCGCCCGACCCAGACTGGCTGAGGCCCCCTGGCAGCCTGCCCAGAACCCCTGCCTCTCAGCCCACCTCTGCCACCCTGCCCTCCTTCAGGGTCCCAACTCAGGAGGTTCCGCACCCAGCTTGGGGACCAGGGGCCAACAGGAGGCCAGGCGACAGCCCTTGTTCAGCCCAAAGGGTCAGCCTGCCCCCAGGTGACACCTGCTGTGTGCTAAACCAGCTGAGTGACACAAAAGCAGCCTCCCCAGCCAACAGTCTGGACACCGCGCACAGGCTAGACAAGGAGGCTACTAGGATCTGCGCTGTCTTTAAAGAAGTTCAGGGGACCCCATTGCCCGAGACTTCAGGGGAAGTCCTCAGATCAGATAGCCGAGGGTTGGGGTGTCTGTCCTGTGACCTGCAGCAATGTGCCCCCTCGGAGGGTGGGAGGTCCCCCGACAGGGCCCTCATGCAGATGAATGTCCCCGCGGGCGGCACAGAGACCACGCAGGTCCTGCGGGCGTGGCCACCTGAGGGCTCTCCCGCCCTGCCCGCCCGGCTGCACCGTTCCACCCTGCACCCCGACACGATCGCCTCCCCCATAAAGGACCCCCGTCTACAGAGGGCGGTGCTCCAGGTGACATACAGCCCCACCCTCCACCGGCACCGGCCCCCGCAGTACACCGGAGGGGGCTGGTCCCCCGGCCGGGACATGTGGCGTGACCTGGGGGCGGAGCCAGCTGCCAGGCTCTATGGGGGGGTCCCAGACACGGAGACGCCGGTGAGCTGGACGTCCCGGCAGCAGTGGGGGGGTGTGGCAGGAGGCGGGGGAGGAGGCAGTCCGAAAGCAGGACAGCAGGTTGGCCCGTACAGCACCCCCCTGGACCAGAGGGAGACAGCTCTGCGGACCAGGCAGGCCCTTTTGCTGGGGCCTGTTGCTCTGGACACTCCCCCAGAGGGGCAAGACTGCAACCCAGAGGAGACTGGTACCACTCTGGCTGCTGGACACTGGTGTGTCCCGCAGAAAGCCAGGGAGGGGCAGGCCGACGATGAGCCCTCCCCAAACTTCAGAGGAGACCAGGCCTGCCCCTCCCCAGAGTCTACCCTCTCCAGCCACAGGAGTTACGAGGCAGGAAACGGGGTACAGGTACGCTGACGTGTGTGTGTGTGTGTGTATGTCTGTGTATGTCTCTGTGTGTGTGTGTGTGTGTGTGCAGCTGACTCCACTGTGTGTATATGCTCGTTGCAGTCGGATAGCGGCCTCTCCTCGATGGGCCCCTCCCTGCACTCTCAGAAAATCGCTCGCGCCAAGTGGGAGTTCCTGTTTGGGACACAATCGGAAGACAGTGGCAATGCAAGCAGTAAAGGTATGAGCAGAAGTCCCACCCTCCCTACCCACACGCACACACACGGGGGGGAGATGGCATGGTGGTAAGGAGCAGGACTTGTAACTGCCGGCAGTGCTGTTATACCCTTGGGCAAGTACTTAACCCAGAATTGCCTCAGTAAATAGTATAGTATAAATAGTAGCTGTATAAATGGGTAACGTACAAAAAATTGTAACCTATGAAGGTCACTCTGGATAAGAGCATCTGCTAAATACCAATAATGTAAATGTACACACACACAAACATGCACACACAGACACAGACACACACACGCACACATCACTCTTCTCTTTCTTTCTCACTTTCTGCCTTTTACCAATAGAAGCCTTCCTGCTGAATGGGACTCTACCACAGGCAGCGATGGGATACGATGTGGACTTTGTGTCTGTATGTTTTACCCCAGCCACTGTGTAAATCTCCCATTCACAGAGGATCTGCATTCACTAACACTATCTGACAGCACATTTGATAATGTCATTGAATTATATATCAGTTCATGCAGGGATCATGATTCCTTCAAAATTATCCATTTTTCTTGTTCTTGTTAAACGTTTTTTTCAAGCATTTGATTAGCAATCCAAGTAATTGATTACAGATCTTATGAATGAATCTTTAAATAATTAAACAATCTGTCTCATCCTCACTATCGATAAGTTTGTAGCTTCTCCAATGTCAAAGGTCAGAGGTCAGAGGTCAAAACCAGCAAGGGTCTGTGAGGCACAGCAGAATGTGATTCTGGGTGCACCTGCATGATGCAGGGCTGAAACAGACTGCACCTGCATCAGGGAAGCCCTACTTTTAAATATCTACCCCTTTTTACCTTCAATTATTCATGTGTTTTCTGTGCAATCCTGAACACAACCTCAAAGCGGCAGAGCTTGCATCAGTCTCTTTTACATTACATTATTGGCATTTAGTAGACACTCTTATCCAGGGTGACTTACACAGGTTACAATTTTTACATGCTATCAATTTATACAGCTGGATATTTACTGAGGCAATTCTGGTTTAAGTACCTTGCTCAAGGGTACAACAGCAGTGCCCCAGCGGGGAATTGAACCGGAACCCTTTTGGTTGGGGTTCCTGCTCCTGACCACTATACTACACTGCCGCCACTTGTCTTTTTGAATCTGCACTTCCCTGTGGACAGACATGTTCCTTTATTTGTTACCGTATTGGTGGTTAATACTAGTCACATGAATATGGCAAAAAAAGTTAATGAATATCACCCTGAACATGTGCAACCAAATTAAAAGTATTTCATTTTTCTTTAAAATCCAGATGCCTCTACAGCTCCTCCTAGTGGCACCTCCAGCGAGTCTCCAACCCCAACGCCCCCCACCTCCCTGCCACTAGAGCCTGCGTCTCACGGCGAGGGTCAAAGGTCAGGCAGCCACGAGGTGCAGCATGTGGAGGTGGAGCTCGTGACTCCTCCCCCCGCGGCGGAGGGGGCGTCACCCAAGACCGGCATCATCCGCCGCACCGTCAAGTACTCGGAGACCGACCTGGACGCGGTGCCGCTGCGCTGTTACCGGGAGACGGACATCGACGAGGTGCTGGCGGACCAGGACGAGGCTGACTCCGCCTTTGGCAGTAACCGCAGCGTGCTGGGCACCCCGGGCACCTCAGGCACCGGTAGCAGCCCCCTGGGGGGGGCGCCGTACGAGCGCACAGACGGGGAGGAGGAGGAGGAGGGAGAGGGGGGGCCGGATTGGGCCAGTGAGAGGGGGCAGCGGGACAGGAAGAGGCAGCGTGCTGCCCAGGAAGCCGAGGACTTTAACCTGCAACTGAAGAGGTGAGTGAACAGACCTCATTTACTTATACGCATACAGTACTCATACAGTACACAAACACAGATACTCATACAGTACACCCTCACTTATACAGTACACACTCACTTATACAACTTGCACACAGTATACACACATATATACTTATTCAATAAACACACACGTGTACAGTACAGACATACACACTTATACAATAAACACACATGTATACAATACACACATACACACTTATACACACATATACAATTATACAATATATACACACTTACACAGTGCACACACTTGCATTCATACATACATACTCACACTCATAATGATAAAGTGCATGCACACACACACGTGCACGTATACTCAGTACATAAAGACACTTACAGTACTTACAAAAACTATTACAGTACATACACTTACATTCATACATACGTTGAATACATACAAACATTAATACTTACATTCATACATCCACTTATATACATCCATTTGTACAGAGATGCATGCAAACATACATGAATGCATATGTGTGTATGTGCATATATAGTCCGGATTTAGAC
This sequence comes from Megalops cyprinoides, assembly GCF_013368585.1. NCBI lineage: Eukaryota > Metazoa > Chordata > Actinopteri > Elopiformes > Megalopidae > Megalops > Megalops cyprinoides. The sequence continues at coordinate 48,103,098 of NC_050583.1, forward strand.
CTCACCACAGTACGGAAACCGCTCTCCTGAAAGTGCTCAACGACCTTCTACTCTCCTGTGACAATGGCTGTATCTCTCTTCTTGTGCTACTAGACCTAAGTGCAGCCTTTGATACCATCGATCATTGTATCCTCCTTGACCGCCTCGAAAACCCGGTTGGCATAAGTGGACAGGCCCTATCTTGGTTTAGATCTTATCTATCAGAACGATATCAGTTTGTCTCCATCAACAACGAATCCTCCGCTCGTTCCAGAGTAAAATATGGTATACCTCAAGGATCTGTGCTTGGACCTCTGCTCTTCTCCTTATACATGTTGCCTCTTGGCGATATCATCCGTAAACATGACATTAATTTCCACTGTTACGCGGATGACAGTTATACATATCAGTCAAACCCGATGTCCCTCTGAATATTTCAAACATGGAGGCCTGCCTAACAGATGTATAGAATTGGATGGCCCGAAACTTTCTCCTCCTCAACCCGGACAAAACCGAAATATTGGTCATAGGCCAAAATTCAATCAGGAGCAAACTCACTCATTTTACATTGGACCTTGATGGTGTCTCCCTTGCCCCGAGTGCAGCCATCAAAGACCTTGGTGTTGTTATTGATCCCGAGCTCTCCTTTGAAACTCACATAACTAACACCTCTAGGACTGCCTTCTTCCATCTGAGAAATATTGCTAAAATCAGGAAAATCGTATCAATTAACGACGCTGAAAAACTAATCTCATGACTATGCCGGTCCCTTGCCTCCCGTCCCCTAGGTATGCTGCCATAATGTTAGCCTGCCGGGGTCTTTCCTTGTTGCACACCTTTTTCTCTGCCCCTCCTCTCCTGCCTCTCTGTTCTACATCCCTGCCATTCTTATCATCCACTAACCACTGTTTTCTGTTTGCTTCCTATTCCCTGCTCCGGGCTCCTGTCCGGAGCTGTAGCCTAAGCGTCTCATCTCGTTTTCCAGTCCTGCTACCTGGCTGCCCTGCCCATCAAAGCCAACTGCATTCCAAGACCTGGACATCCTAGGAGACATTCTTATAATCACTCTACTGTTAACTGCTATTGTTTGTCAATAACAAATATACATTGCATAATTTTGTGTCTAACTCTATCTGCCCAGTGCCGGCCAGAAGCAGATGGGCCCCCCCATGAGCCCGGTTCTGCTCAAGGTTTCTTCCTGATAGGGAGTTTTTCCTTGCCACTGTTGCCTTAGGCTTGCTCTCAGGGGGTCTCAGGCCTGGGAACAATGTAAAGCTGCTTTGTGACAACTTGTGTTGTAAAAAGCGCTATACAAATAAAAATGAATTGAATTGAATTGAATATATATATATATATATATATACACATGCACAAACACGCACACCCAAACATGCCGACACGTGCACACACCCACACACAAGCTGGAGCCCCTTTGTAAGATAAAAACAGTGTGACTGTGTGTGAGGGCAGCTTCATAGCTTTGCAACTAACAGGTTCCTCTTCTTCCAGTGTGCGAGAGAAGTGCATTAAAACACCCCAGAACAGACATTAGCCAGTGTTGGAGTTCATTGCTTTCACACTAATGACACATAGAGAATTTTCTCAGCATGATCTGTTTGTTGCTGGTGTGCTGCAGCTAAAGATCTTGCTTATGCTGTTTGCAGTCAGGCTCTGTAGACCTTCATTGGATAATTTGTTTTTTTAATGTTAATTGGATAATGGTTAAATGTTAATTGGGTACAATTTCCCAATTGACCTTTTCATTATGTGTTATTCCTCTGAAAAAAAAACCTTTTAAAAATGCAGTGATATTGAGAAATTAGTAATTTTCACTTGCGACCCAGAAAGGCCTCTAAGTCCACAATTTCTAGGACTCCACATATTCTGCTGAACTCATCCTCTCCTTTGAAGCTAATCTCAGACTCTGCCCTCATTGCCTCAAACCACACCTCCTTCATTGGTTCTCATTTATTACTTAGCTGAGCTTGTCTCTGACTTCACTATGACTGTGCCCATCCTGATTGGTGCTTATCTCAGACTCTGTCCTCATTGCCTATAACCCTGCCCCTTTCACAAGTGTTTACCTCCGACTCCTCCCGCTTCCTCTCTAACCCCACCCTCTCCTGTGGTGCCTGCCTCTGACCCCACCTCCTTTCTCTAACTCCACCCTCTCCTATGGTGCCTGTCTCTGACTCCTCCTTCTCTCTCTAACTCCACCCTCTCCTATGGTGCCTGCCTCTGACCTCTCTCCCTCTCTCTAACTCCACCCTCTCCTATGGTGCCTGCCTCTGACCTCTCCCCCTCTCTCTAACTCCACCCTCTCCTATGGTGCCTGCCTCTGACCTCTCTCCCTCTCTCTAACTCCACCCTCTCCTATAGTGCCTGCCTCTGACCTCTCCCCCTCTCTCTACCTCCACCTTCTCCTATGGTGTCTGTCTCTGACCCTGCCTCTGACCTCTCTACAGGCCTTCAGATGGGGTCCTCCATTGCTACCCGGCCCTCAAGTCCCCCATCCTGGTGTCGGGTCCCAGGCTGCTCTCCGAGGACACCTTCAGCCGGCACTTTGAGAGCATCATGGAGTCCCACCGCGCCAAGGGCACATCCTACTGCAGCCTGGACAGCGTGGACCTGCTGACCTCCAGCGGCCAGTCCATCCTCACCTTCGACCTGCCCACCCTCACCCCAGAGATCCAGGGCCAGACTTACCAGAGCGCCCGGGAGATCGTGGGACTCAGCTTCGCCCCGTTGGCCCGGAGGGACACCCCCAGCGCCTCGGTAGACACTCTTGCTGCGCTGGACTCCGACGCCACCCGCGCCCCGTCCAGCGAGAGGCTGAGCACCTGCTCGGAGGACACGCCCTCTTGGGGCTGGTACAGCACCCTCTCTCCCAGGTAAGACAGGGCCTAATTGGCCGCCACTAAACTGCTACCCAGAGTGACATGTGTCAGGCCAGGCTAACAATACTCCCTGACTAATGAGTGGAAGCACAACACCATTCAAGCACTACAAGTTAACTTCCTAACATGCTAATGTGAAACTAGACAGCCCACAAAACTATGGGAGGTCACCTAGTAAAAAACATTACCATATATCTCAATTTACACACATACTATACTTGTTACAGGATTTATTGATTTATTTTTTATATAGACCTTTATTCACTAAGTGCAATGTATTTTACTGAATAGGAGAGGTTTGTGGTAAGGTAATTTTGCTTTATGTAAGGTGCTGAATGTGATTGATTTTATTTCGATTTTACCAATAGCCGGTTTGGTCATTATACCCCTACCCCCCCCCCCCCCAGCTCAGGTGGGGTTCAGGTAACACATAAAAGTATCATTCGCAGACCGGGTTCAGTTTGTGTATTAAAGTGGGCCGGGTAGGCCTCAGATTTAATTTTCAGACCTTGCAGACCTTAACTTGGAATGGCCCTTGTCCAGTTCTGGCTGCTATTAAACGGTAGTAGTAAGGAATTGGTTTTCTCAGATTTTACCTTTTATTTTTGCCTGTCTGGCCTGTTTGAAGTGGGAACAGGACTGAGGACTTGTGTGTTTTTTCAGTCAGTTGTACCTTCAGACGATAAGTACATTTTTGATCATGTGTTTCCATGCTGTGCCTCTAGATGGTGCTAAAGGACCTTAGTTTTACTTTACTGGATTTGTGGTTCCTTATTCTCTTCTGCAATGAGATGCTTGAAAATGCAGAGACTTAATAAAGGACAGCAGCCTGTCAGTTCATTTGTGAGAGACACAGTGACATGTTGTTCATGTAAAAAAACAATGGTGAACTTTGATTGGCCTCACACATTTTTCAAGGTGTGTGTGTGCTTGTTTCTGGCTGTGCATATGCGTAAGTGTGTGTCTTATGTGTGTGTGTGTGTGTGTGTGTGTGTGTGTGTGTGTGTGTGTGTGTGTGTGTTTGTGTGTGTGTGTGTGTGAGAGAGTATGTGTTTGTTTGCATGTGTGTGTGTTTATGTATGGTTTGTGAGGCTGCCCCACATGGGTTCTCAGCTGTGCTCCTTCTTTCCTGTGAAGCAGCCAATCAAATGTGGAGTCCATCCAGCCTTTCTCGGTCTCCGTGGAAACGGCAGATTTAACTTCCCGGATGCTGTGGTTCCAGGGTTCTAAAATAGAAAGAGGAGGAAAACACTGAATGAGCCACTTAGGGTGTCTGCGGGCTGCGGTCTTAAAAACAGAGTGACAGGATTAGGGGTACATTAGGGGAGGCCCATTGGAACACAGAGTGCTGAACATCTTTCCCTGGACGTCCCGCAGTCTCACAGAAGGAGATTAACATTCATTTCACTCTGGCTGAGTCTCCTCTTCCACACCAGCCTTACAGAGCCAGTTTACACAGCAAACATCACAACAACTCTGTTCTGTGTAACCGCGAGACAAGAGTCCTCAAAGCACACCTTATAGTACAACAAAATATAGCAAACTGCAATCATTCTAACCTGTATAACATCACTAAAAACACTAGATGAAGATGTTTGTGGGGACTCTCAGCATTCAGTAATAAAAACTCTAAAATTGGAATGACATGCTCAAATCCCCACCTCCACCCCCTTTCTGACATGGTCTTTCAATTAGACAGAGGCTTATTGTGTCCGAGCATAAAGAAGTGACCAATTATTCCATCCGTGAGCGGCTGGGGTCAGAGACGGCCCCGGGTAATTTGCACACGGCCGCTGAGCAACACTGCGACAGCCGGTTAATTAGATGAAGCCTGCATGTGACAGTGACCTGACCCTTGGAAACTCTCAGGCTCCCAGGACAGGGATGACAATGCGCACGCAAAGCCAGAGACGAAATGGTCTGTTTCTCTGGGCTGGGGAGAACACTGGGAACGGAAACACCACTCCCACTGCCTATTGGTAAAGATGTCCCTCCCAGCTGCACCTTTTCTGTATCTTTCTTGTTCTTTGTGGGGTCTCCTTGCTATATCCGTGCTCAGATGTTCTGTGTTAGACACCTAGTGAGAGTGGATGTGGACAGAGAAGGTGCATATTGCTCTGTAACAGCATGGCTGGACTGACCCAGACAGGGGGGTAGAAAGAGGGAGAGAAACGTTATAGTTGTATATCAACTTTATCTTAAGTTCAAAAAAGAATTAAAACGTATGCACAGAATGAAACAAGTAAACTAAAAATGTCTCATGACCAGACAGGAAATGAAATTTTAAAAAAGAGCAAGAGAGGAAGTCAGATAGAGAGGAATCTTCAGATCTTTTGAGAGAGAGAGATAGAGAGAGTGAGTGAGAAAGGCAAGAGCCTGCCAAGTGTTGTGCTGTGAGCCCTGTTTCAGCGGGGGATGTCCTGAAGTTTACAGAGATGGAGAGAAAGAGGAGGAGTGAAGAGAGAGAGGGAAACAATGCCAGAGAGAGGAGGGAGAGGGAGGGAGGGTGAGGGAGGGAGGCTACGCCAGGGGAGGCCAGACGCTAGTCAGGAGCCTGGCTGCCGGAAAAGCAAGTCCAAAAAGACGGTTCAGAGAGAAAAGAATTAGAAGAGAAAAGAGGAGAAGACAGGAGGCATACAGGACAGGACGAGAAAGGAAGTATTGGGTTGCAATGGGACCATTGGAGAGGAGGGGGTAGCAAACGTAAGCGAACGGGCCAGAGAGGAGCCTGAGAGCTAGGGCAGGGAAACAGTGTCAGGGTGAGATCCCCTGCGGGACAGACTGAGGGACTGACAGACCCAGGAGAACGACCAGGCTTGCGTCTCCTCGGGAACCTGGGGGACAGTTGGGATGCGGTCGTGGGCCAACAGGAGCTTGGCGCTATGACCTCACCGAGGGGCGGGACCAGGGTGGGGTCCATGAGGATGGCTCGCTCTGTGTTCTGCTGGAAGGGCGGGGTCATAGAGGAGAGGCCCGCCCCCCAACACCATCCCTGGCGCAGGTGAGTCCCGGACCTCAGTGTCTCCTCCTCCATCAGACTGTGCATCCGTCTGGCCAGAGGGCAGGCACTGGGGACTGGGGTATTGATCATGTTATCAGAGAACGCACCCGGGAAAAGGTAAATTAAGGTCTCTAAGGTCATAGAAGAACAGGCCCCAGCTAGACTGGCGGGGGGGGGGGGGGGGGGGGGGGGGGGGGGTGTTGGAGTGGGGGGGGGGTCTCACCAGAAAGATGTGTCCTCACAACTCAGCCTGATCAGTTTACTGAGATGGAGCAGCTGGTGGCCAACCTGAATGTCCAGCTGGGGTCCTAGGTAATCTCATAAAATGACAGTTCATTTCAGCAAGATCCTGTGTGATGTTCACGGAAAGGCCACTATGCCAAAGAAAACAACTGATGTATTTTGTGGGATGTAGGACGTGTGTTTTTTTTTTCTTTTTCACCATCTGATGTGGATCAAATGTTCTCTATCTCTGTCTCTCTCCCCCTCCTTCTTCCTCGCCAATCTCGTATCCCTCTCTCCCCCACCCCCTCCCTCCTTCTTTCCCCTGCTCCCATGTCCTCCTTCTTCTCTCTCTTCCCCTCTTCCCTCTCTCTCTTACCTTTCTCTCTTCGCCCCCCCCCCCCCCCCCACCCCCCTCTTTCTCTCCCCCTTTTTCTATCCCTTCTTTCCTCTCTCTCTTTCCCTCTTTCTCCCCCTCTCTCAGGGAGAGGCCTCCGCGGGCGGCCGTAGACTCTGACCTGGACCGCGAGCTGAGTGAGCTCTTGGGCCTGGGCAGCACCGACACCCTGACCAACGGCAGCAAGGCTGACCTGGAGGCTGCCAAGCGGCTGGCCAAGAGGCTCTTCACCCGTGACGGCTTCAGGAAGTCCGACGTGGCCAAGCAGCTCAGCAGGAAGTGAGGCTCTGCCGCCGGTCTGTGTCAGTGGACTGTTCCCCCCAGGGTCCCTGACCTCCCCCCTGTTGGTCTCTGAATGAGCTTTGTGCTCATTGCTAACCAGTGTGGCTCTCTCTGTCCATCTGACAGTGGTTATTGTGTCCATTCCTATCTGTACTTCTTTCTGTGCCTGGGTGGACAGCTCCTGCATTTCAGACAGTGTAACTTTTTTTTGTTTGTCTTTTTGTGCCCATACTGAGTGGCTCGAATCTCTCAGTTTGTCTGAATTGTTTTTTGTGTCAATTCTGACTGGCTTGAATCTCTCAGTTTGTCTGTGAACAGTTTTTTGTGTCTGTTCAGATGAACTCGAGTCTCTCTACTTGTCTCTGACTGGACAGATTCTACATTCCAAGCAGTGCAAATGCTTCTGTTTCTGAGCGTCTTCTGCATGCTCATCGCTAAACGAGAAACCCTCTCTGCCGGTCTCTCAGCTGACAGCGTGCATTCGTACATGCTCGCCTGTCAGTGTTCCTGCCCCTCTCAAAGCCTGGCCTACTTATTTGCGTCAAGGCCCGCTCTGTCTCCCCGCTGGCGGCGTCCCGGGACAGTCGGAGGGACGGAGGGCTCTGTGATGTCGCAGATGAAACAGAATGCAGGATGAGAGGCCTCTTTAGCGCCGGCCGTCGCCCAGGGAATCAGGGCACCGAGCCCCCTGCTGCTCCCCAGCACTGACTGACAGGCAGCCAGAGAGCCGCTTTGAAGGCAGGGCCTAAAGCTGACACCTCTCTCTCTCTCTCTCTCTCTCTCTCTCTCTCTCTCTCTCTCTCTCCCTCGATCCCTGGTCCCACTCTGCTCTCAGTAATGACTTCAGCCGCATGGTCGCGGAGGAGTACCTGCGCTTCTTCAACTTCACAGGCCTGCCACTGGACCGGGCCTTACGGTGAGAGTCTGAGTGTTCCTCCTATTTCACCGCAGTAAAAGGAAAACCATCCAGCAAATACAGACAAACATGCTGGTGACTCAGCTCCAGTACATCAAATGTGTGTTCAGGTCCTTTTCCTCTACTTTTTGTACAGTCAAATTCCAACTTTTTAGGTCTACTACAGCTGGATTACTTTCCTTCATTTAGCCCACCATCACATTGTATGTGTACACGGTAATGAAGGAAACACTACCCTCTAGTGGCTGTTGGCGGGAAAGCATACTGATTATGCTGAATTGGGCAGGTGTTTCACAAAAAAATATGCGAGTTTGAGTGCAAAGGAATCTGATTTGTGTGTGTTTATTCAGTGTATGCTACTGTATCACCTCTATCCCTTTTGTGTTTCAGGGCCTTCCTGAGGGAGTTCGCCCTCATGGGAGAAACGCAGGAACGAGAACGAGTGCTATCCCACTTCTCCAGGAGGTACCTCCAATGCAATCCCAGCTCTACCCTGTCTGAAGGTGAGAGAGTGTTGCTCTATGTGTGTGAGAATGTGTGTAAGAGTGTAAATAGTCTCTGAGAGAGAGAGAGAGAGAGAGAGAGAGAGAGAGAGAGAGAGAGAGAGGGAGGGAGAGAAAATTTGTAGCAGCTCCAGTCCTGCACTCATGCTTTTTTTAGTATAACTTTCCACTGATTCAGAAGAAGAATTCAAATTCAAATTCAGATTCAGTTTAATTTTGTTCAACTGTCACTCATTATTCATAAAAAGGTGATTTTACTGTGTAAACACATAATGATGATGGTGGGTAAGAACTGTAATTTCAATATAAATGACCAAGGAACTGATTTTATGGAAGCCCCTCTGTGTCCTCCAGGTTTTGGTTGGCTGTCATGTAATCTGTAGTTACTGACGTCTGATCACAGTAGCAGGGATGTTCTGCTTCTTAATGTCCAGACTGTAGTCAGTTGGGCTTGTGTTTGCTAGTGCTAGTTTATGCTTTGTGTCTCGAACATGGTAGAGATACTCGGGAAGTATGTCTTTACAGCCTGATGGTAATCATATTCATTCTCTGCTTTAGTGTCATAATTTGGTTTGGGTTTTTGGTAAAATTCTAGTTTTTGGTTTTTGATTTGCCTCTTGACCTTTAGCTGTCATTTTGAACATTTTATTCTCAAAAGCTAGAATCCTGCCCTGCCTGTATTATTCTGTGTCTTTCAAATTTTTACTTGCCATACATTTCTTTAGAATTCAGCATGCTAGGCTTCTGTTGTGCGCTTGTCTTCATTATGGTTCTGCCGACTTAAGGACCTTCTGCCTCACTGCTGTGTGCTACAATGGACTGCATGATCCTGTTTAAATGTTTGTATCAGGTGCATTTTACGCATTTCTGTATGGTGAAGGGTCCTTGAGACTTTTACATGCTAATAGATCACCTCCATACCATAGATGCGCATTACGTTGATGCTTTGATGGAAGTAGGCATAATCCAAGGCATGCTCCAGTATGGTACTGTGTGAGTTAGTTTTATCTCCCGCGCATATGGACATTTGTTAGGGGAATAGTCTTATTTTTGCCAGGGTCCATTTCTGACAGTAATGATTCAGTGCCCGTATCCACTGCCTCCTTCCAGGTCATCTGGATAGGGCAAGAATTCTGCGTCCTACAGATGGCTTCAGCAGGATAACATTGTACTGAGATTGTAGCCCTGACTACAGATTTTCACACACATTACATTTATTTGGCAGACACTCATCCAGAGCAACTTCCAGCTCAAAAGAGCAGAACTGTAACCATTGAAGCTGAATGAGCTACAGTGTCACACCAGGCTAACAACACTCTCAAACACACAGTGACACACACAGTGCCACACTTTACCCTTCCACCGCTTTGGAGAATTTTATATCAGTGTCTTTACTCCCTAACAGTAGAAAAGGCTTCTTGGAAGTAAACCAGGTGAAGAGCATTCTTTTTGTTTTGATGTTGTTTGATGGGTGTTTTCATTTGCTTGGGTGTGTATGCTGACCCGTTTCCCTCTGTCTTCTTCCTCTTTCAGACAGCGTTCACACCCTGACCTGCGCCCTGATGCTGCTCAACACTGATCTGCATGGTCATGTGAGTATCTGAACGAGAGAGAGAGAGAGGGGAGAGACAGCAAGTGAGAGAGAATTCAAATTCAAATAAGCTTTATTGGCATGACCACACAGATGTACAGTATCGCCAAAGCAATTTTCACATAATATATGGAATTTCACATCAATATATTTCACATAATATGTGAAAATTGCTTTGGCAATACTGTACATCTGTGTGGTCCTGGCAAGCTTGTTTGAATTTGAGAGAGAGAGGCAGAGACAGAGAGGGAGGGAGAGAGAGAGACAGAGAGGGAGTGGGGGGGGTTGGAATGCACTCCTGGATTTTAAGCAAGAACCCGTCAATTGTAGTGTCAGGTTGTGAGGCGTTGTGGCGGGTGTGGTAGGGGGATATTGTAGGAGGAAGGGGCTTGACACAGGGAAGGGGAATTTAAAATAAAATCGGGGAGAGAAGCAGAGAGTGATCTGAACAATTCATGCTCCTGTTGGTGTAGTCATCTGGGGAAATCAGCCACAAACAAATCGCTAGCTTGTCCCAGCTCTGGTCTCCAGGGTCCCAGTGAAGCTCCGGCTCAAACAGGCATAAATCCAACACTCTGCCGCAGCTCCAACGTATGAAACACTCCAGGTCCCCCCTTTCCCCCCTTTTATTCCACTGCAAATCTAGGACATCCTCGGGTGGTGGGTGAGATGTGAAGGAAAGCAGATGATTAATTGGGATGGTGAACTGCTGGTTGGCTGGAAAACCCGGCCTCTCAGGAGCGGAGCTGGGTCTGTTCTGGCCTCTGGGTTATGGCATCTTTGCTCCTGAATAATTCAGGAGAGGTTCACCCTGTCTTGTTTGCTTAATGAATCCAGCGCTTATGCCTGGTTGCAGAAAAGATGCTGTGTTCTGAGGAGACACGGTACAGATGTCACAGAGGCTTTGGGGGTGTGGCAAGCCCAGGTGTGTGTGAGGTTTGGAGGCGAAGGTGACAGTGTGGGGTCGGGACAGGGGGCGGGGATTTGGGCAGCACTGGTGACTGTCTCTGCTCCCATCTGCAGAACATTGGCAAGAGGATGTCCTGCCTGCAGTTCATGGGGAATCTGGAAGGGCTGAACGATGGGCAGGACTTCCCCAAGGAGCTTCTCAAGGTCAGTCACTGTGGAGCACACACACACATACACACACATACACACACACACACACACACACACACACACACACACACACCCACATACATACTCATAGTGAAATTTCCTGCATGACTGTGGGTAGACCGTAATCCACACCCTATCTTGGTGAACTTTGAACTGGTCATGGAAATTTTTCTTGATTGCTGTGTCACATTGAATGAAACTTTGGGCCAGTTGACTGTCACCTTAATCCAAATGAGAGCGAACTTTGCAAATGTTAGGCAAATTTTTGCAAAACAGTAAAGACAATTCTATACAAGTGTCACAAAAATCATTTCATCAAGTACATTAATTGTCAAATTTTGAAAAAAAAAAAAAACTGAAGCATTTGGTCCCAGCTGACAGAGATTGCTACCATAACTGTGAATCCCTTCTGCATGTGTCCAAAATCTTTTTGCACATTTATTAAATTGGCAATTAGTCCTCATACGTGCGCAAGAGGTCACTTCTGGGTGGGCGTTTGCAAGAGTGAGGTCAAATATGAGGTCAAGAACCTTAGAGATCAATGGGGCTTGAAGCCAGTGCAGCTCCACAGCAGAGCCTGGTCAAAGGTAAGGAGATGTGGAGGGAACGTCATTGGTCAAAAAAACCACTGTAAGTGTGCCAGAGGGGGGCCAATATAACTATGTGTGCTGCAGTCCCCAGCAAGGGAGTTCTTACCCACATTCCCATAATTGGGCCATATGACACAGAGCATCTAATTACACTGCTTGATGTGTTGCACTTGAACATTGTGCCACCAGCAAAGAGAAGGCACATGAGGCCTAATATGTCACACGTTGTACAGTTTTTTCTCGCTTAAACGCATGTTCTGAAACACTGGCTAGAGTCTCGAAACAGTGAGTGCAACCCCACGACAGCAATGCATTTCCTCAGAACACTGCATCATTTCTGATTGCTTTCGTGCAAAATGCAAATGTAAGGCGCAGTTTTGCAAAACAGCTAACACACATCTCCGCAGGAGACACAGAAATCAACTAAGTCTTAGTCAAAATGAATTATATTGTTTTTAGTCAAATTTTATCACTCTCATATTAATTTATACCCCTCATTCAAATCTTCTCTTGTAACATGGTTCAATCAGCAATCAACACACTAATACTTACGTGAGGCTACAAGGATATGCATGGTATTTTTGAAAAATTGAAAACATTTGTTTCGTTTTGGCATTTTGGAGGCTGTGTGCAATATTTGTGTCTGCTGCGGGAAGAGAGCTGATGAGGTCAAAATTATGTGCTAGTTTGGGAAGGTGTCATCTTTCACCAATCTGCTACTCCCAGGCAATGCCTTGCTCCTCACTGTCGAGGACAAACAGAACTCCTTAAACCACATTCCCTCTTCGTCAACCTCATTGGGGGGGCGGGGGGGGCCATCTCTGCCTCGAGGCAGAAGGTCTATACCCACCAGGCTGAAGGCCAAATCTAACTGCTGGATGCAGTGAACTGCTGTCTGAGAGGATATTGCAGAAGAATGGTGCAGGGGAAATGCCTTTTCCCCCACGTTGTGTCGGGAGCGACAATGTGATGTGGATGAAAATACGTCACCAAAAAATATGTGACAGACTGGACGGCCAGTGACACTTTATGTTATGGAGAAGTTTACCTTTTTAGATTTTCTTTTACACTGCAGCAGCTTGGAACTCCTTTTTTGACTTTTTGCATGTATGTTGTATAAGGTAATGACGTTTGTAATATACAGTAGCATTGTTTTGCTTTATGTATATGACTGTTTCATTTTACTGTACAGTGCTGAAAGGAGCATAATTTGGGAAACCCATTCCCCAATAAAACTGTGCTGAGAATCTTGTGTGGCAGCATCATCATTAACAGAAACCCTTTATGTATACAGAATATATACAGCATATCTTTGAACACGAGTATCAATAAGCTATAAGGCAAAGGAAAAGGCATTCAATTTGACTGTTATACTGACACTCTTTGTGCAGTATTTTGGGTGCCTTTCTTTAGATTTCTTTAGATGAAGATAAAGAGAGTTATGTGACACTGTTGTATTGATGGACTTACATGCAGTTGGAACATGCATTAAACCGTTTGCGCATTTCAGGGCCTTTCACAGCTGGATTGTGTTGGTTTGCCAAGCCAGATATGCTGTTGTGGAGTGCTGCACTCACTGGTTTGAGAATGTGTATTGTGTTTCAGGAAATCTGCTTAAGCAATTGAATATTACTGTAATCATATGGGACAATGTTGCATTCCACCACTCCTGTCAGGCTACTAAATGGTTTGTGATAATGCATTTTCTCCCACCCCACGACTTTCCATTTCTTAGTCCTGTTGAGGAATTCTTCTCTTCGTGGAGGTAGAAGGTATATGGCCACCATCCAGGTGACCAGATGTCCCTCCTTGATGCAGTCAACGTTCGTTGTGTTACTGAAGGAGATTTTCTCCTCTTTGCATCGTGAGGGAAAGCATCTGATGTGATGTTAATGAGAACATGTGCACTGCACAGTAAAGTATTTGTTTTTCCTTTTCGACCTTGCTTTGTTTTCACAGAAATACAGATGGTTTTCTCTAGTCAGCTTGCGATATTTTATTTATATTATTTATATTTTATGGTACATTGATACTTGTAGTTAGCATTTGTTTTGGCCATGGCTTAATGATTCATAGAAAGAACTTTCTGTGAGATCACAGGTGATGCTGTTTTGGCTGGGGTTATTTGATTTCGCAGCATTTTCATTTTTGCAAATGAAACGTGTCATTTTCGCAAATGCGATTCCATTTTAGGGGGCTGTGTTAGCTATTTTATAAAAGTGGTTTCTGTTTGGAGAAAGGTGTGTATGCCACCGATGAAAAAGGGTGAAGTAATCTGACACTTTGACGCATTCTGTGATAGGTGTGCCTATCTGAGTGAGATGACCAATCAGGACTGGCAGTGTTTCAGAGGCTCAATTTGATTCGCGCCTTGTACATTTTTTTTGTTTCTGTATATGCATCTTTGCCCCATGATTGCACGTGTGTTTGATTGTGTGTGTACGGGTATGGGATGTGTGCGTTTGCTGTGTTTATATATGGGTCTGTGTTTATGCTTCCTTTCTGTGTGCATGTTTGTATGTACATCTGAGTGTCAATGCACATGTCTTTGTCTTTCTGTCTTTTGTTTGTTTGTGTGTGTATGCTTCCTTTCTGTGTGTGTGTGTGTGTGTGTCCGTCTGTCTGTGTGTATGAATGTGTCTGTGTGTGTGTGTGTGTGTGTGTGTGTGTGTGTGTGTCTGTCTGTCTGTCCGTCTGTCTGTGTGTATGAATGTGTCTGTGTGTGTATGTGTGTGTATGTGTGTGTGTGTGTGAGTGTATGTGTGAGTGTGTGTGTGTGTGTGTGTGTGTGTGTGTGTGTGTGTGTGTGTATGTGTGTGTGTGTGTGTGTGCGTGTGTGTGTGTGTGTGTGTGTGTGTGTGTGTGTGTGTGTGTGTGTGTGTGTGTGTGTTGCTGCTGAATAGCTGGTTCCTGCCTGTGTTGCTGTGTCCGGCAGGGCCACCAGTCAGCCAGGCCAGCTGGCGGGAGCCCTCTGCTCTCAGAGCACTGATCTCATAGCTGAACAGCAGCCAAGCAGCAACAACCAGCCTGGCTCTGTGTGAGCGCTGTCGCTCCGTGGGACCAGCAGGTGTCACTGTGCCCTCAGAGGCTCCACTCTGTCGAGGCTTTTGATACGATGTTCCTTTAAAAAGCCAGAGGCAGGTTTCAAATCAGGATGACTATCATCGACAGTTCTGTGGGTGAGGAACTGAGATTTGTCGGTTGGGTCCATTTCGCTTTAGTTCTGGTAATCCAGCGAGCTCTAAAGATGTATTCACACCTCCATCGTAGAGACAGCCGAAGGGAATGACTGATTCGATTCTGTGTGACACTGTTATTGTGAAGAGGGGAGTTTCAATGCTACTGAACATTCACCAACATCACAGTATTATTCTCATCAATATAAAGAGATACCAGCTACCTGTTTCACTGTGGGTTTAAGGTATACAGCAAGAGAGCTCATAATAAGCCCATTGACCTGGGGTTACTGTTTATTAATGCATGATTAAAAAAAACACCAGAAAGGGTCTTTTTAATCACTCTCACCTCCCACTATCTCTCCCTCTCTCTCTTTTGTTCTCACTCTCTCTCTCTCTTTCCCCCTAGGCGTCCGTTATGTTTTCCTATCTCTCGCGTCATGCCTCTAAACACTTTCACCTCCCACTCTCACCTTCTCTCTCTCTCTCTCTTCTCCTGCCACCCGCTCTCTATCCATCTCTCCATCACACGGAACACTCAGCTCTCCCACTCTTTTCTCCTCCCCATTGTCTTCCATATCGTTCCATTGACTCTCTCAACAAAATGTTTCTCTCTCCTGTCTCTCCCTGCTTTTTGTACCAGATGCTTTTCTTTCCTGTTTTCTTTTTTTTCCCGTACCTCTCACTCTCCCTCTCTTTCTTCCATGCCCTGATAGTTCAGTGGTTTTGCCAGTTACTGCTTTATTCAGCTCTCCAGCACAGCTGCCTGGAATCTAACAAAAATGACCAACTTGTGTTTCCCCTTCAGGCAAATTCAGTTAAGTATTCATAGCATACTGTTGCAGGATGCTCCCTCTATCTCTCTCTCTCCCCCCCTCCCTCCCCCCCCCCCCCCCCCCTCTCTCTCTCTCCCTCCCTCTCCCTCTCTCTATTTCCATCATAGCCAGCCCCCTCATGCTGCTCATTCTCTCTCTCTCTCTCTCTCTCTTTCTTTCTTTCTTTCTCTCCCTCTGTCCTTCTCTTTCTGTCTCTCTTTTTTTTACTTCTACTCTCAGTCTAATTCAGATTCTTTCTTTGTCGTGAAGTAAATTTGTGCTCTGCATATAAGCAGTTAAACATACAGAAAAACAGAAATGCACTGGTTCAGAGGAAAGAACAAATCAATATTTCTTTGAACAAAAAAGTGGCATTAAGAAAACCTGAGGACAACCATAAATAACAGATTCGAGGTGTTAAATGAGGTGCTGTTTTGTCTTTTTCCCTCAGGCTGTTGCAAGGTGGGGTGGGGGTTGCCAGGTCTACTCCCCTCTCAGGAGGATGGGAAGAATGATGTGCTCTCTATCCTCTCTTTTTCTGTCCCTCAGTTTTTCTCACCTGAAAAAGGAAAAGTAATGCATTCGACATACAACATTAACTCAATGCTGAAATCTAAACCATAACGAAGATAACCTATAAATAAGTCACAGGTGTGTCACGCACCTGTGTCATGTACAGATGTACACATGTATGACAAAATCTACCTGTAGTTTCCACTTTTTTAAATGCATATTTATTGCATGTACTCATTTAATGGGGCATGATATATTTTTTTTATATAATCTACATACATTAACATGAATGTAACTGGCAACTAAGCAATTGACTGTTGTGTATAGAAATCAGTATATTTTGCCATAGTGAAAATACACGCCTTAATTTTGTATTGATGTCTTTACGTTTTCCTAAGGGCTTGGTAATGTTCTGAGGGGCTCGGCTGCAGCTGTAGGAGATCAGTACTGATACATGTCCAATTTGCACTGAATGGAAAGACTGGAATTCGCAAACTCCTGCACTCCTGGACAGGATTTCATTTTTTTATAGATATAAAATACATTAACGTTTCATTGTTAGCATGTGTAAAATAAAAAGAGTGTGAATCTGCAATTAACCTTTGGGAAGAGAGCAATATTGTGCACTGTGGTTATAAGGCTTGGTGAAATGGCATTTGATTAGATTGTCAGTCATTACTATAGGAATGCTTTCTGTTGTCCATGAAAAAAGTGTGTTTTGCAGGTTATGTAGCTGCAAATATGGGGCACATGACCTCACATCAGGCAGCATGCTCTGCATTTGATTTAGAGATCAGGGAAATACAGTTCTGCTGTTGCAGTGAGATTCCTCTTACTCGGTCAGCATTGCACCCAGTGTACTAATCACATTTTGCATAGAAGCTGCAGCAGACAGGCAGGTCTGTGGGTTGTTTATGGAACTGAACATGCAAATATCGATGCCTATATGAGAGGCCTGTGTGAGTTCACCCGTTTGTGTGTGTATGTTTATGTGTGTGTGTGTGTGTGTGTGTGTGTCTGATGACATGCTTGATACTCATTGAAAACAGGCTTTGAGGTTGATTGGCTGATTAGGTGATGTGTATATGCTCATAGATGTTAGAGACACCTTTTCTTAGATTTGCATGGTACAGTGGCCTACTCTTGTATGGCACAGTAAGAGAAAACTACTTTTTATTAATTTTTATTATTATTTAATCCCCACTCTAGTGGGTAGCTGGCGCTAAAGAAGACGCTCCTGTACATTCTTGAATTTACACGCTTAAATGACCATCTCCAGAAGTACAGCTCCCGAAAATTACGTCGTGGGACCGCTCACAGGGCGCAGTCAGGGTAGCAGGGCAGGATGATGAGATTTTTTTTGGCAACCCCTTCATCTCCTCTGGCCCTGGATTGATTATCTTGTGACGTCATGCCACACTCTGAAGTGGCTTAAAGGAGAATGAGGCCCCTTGTCCTCAGGACCTGCTGTGTATGCTGTGTGCGAGTTCAAGCAGAGTCATCAGTCAGTGCCAGCTGGTCCAGCTGTTCTGAATACCGATCTTTACGTGACCCCTGGACATACTGTATAACCTAATCTGTTTGGCCTAGCAATGCTTTGCTACAGGTAAGCACAGACAAAGGTGTGTTTGTGCTCATATTTTGATTAAGCTGTTTGACATTATTTCTTTATTATCAGCCCCTTCAACACCATTGGTCCAAGTGTCTATTCAGTTTAATTGGGCCCCGTTGAACAAATATTTCCTGTTAATCAATAAAGTGGGATAACTGTTTCTGTTAATAATGCATAGATGTAAGCAATCCACATAGTATCTGTGACCCAGAGAAAGCAGCTGTTTGTTTTAAAGCGATGTCTGTCTGTCTGGTTGTCTGTATAAGTGGGAGGGTGTGGGATATATCTGGAATCTTTTCATCAAAGGAGTCTCTTTGTTTTCTGAGGAAAGACAGCATTCCTTTTGGCTTCATTTCATCCTTGAACGTGGCTGCTGATCCTGGCCTCTTGTTCTCGGCCCGTCTTGTTTAAGAGTAACCCCTGTAGCCGCATCTTCCATTAGCAGAGCAGAGGCTTTCAGACGAGCCAGAGCCCCTGTGTGTGCCTGCGTGCAGTATGTGTGTGTGCGTGTGCGTGCGTGTGTGTGCGTGTGTGTGTGTGTGTGCGTGTGTGTGTGTGTGTGTGTGTGTGTGTGTGTGTGTGTGTGTGTGTGCGTGTGTGTGTGTGTGTGCGTGTGCGTGTGCGTGTGTGTGTGTGTAAGTTGCATATATTTGTGTGAATCTTTGGGTGTGGTTGGGTGCATGTATGTGTATGTCTGTGTGTTTAGTGTGTGTGTCTGTATTTGCATATGTTTTGTGTGTCTGCATATATGTGTATGTGTGCATGTATATGCATGTGTGCTGTGTGTGTGTATATGTGTGTGTCTGTCTGTGTATCTGTATATGTGTGTGTATATGTGAGAGAAGGATACTGAATCCTCAGCTTGGGCCAGCTCCCTGTGTCATCACTCAGGGCTAAAAGAACAGGGTCATGTTTGAATGAGGTGAGTGTGGGGAGCCTCTGCCTCCGTCAGCAGAGTGACCATATCCTGCTCCCTCACCCGTGTCACATCCGAAACAGAGAGGCAGGGACAGAGTCCTTTCCGCTTTTTCAGAGCAGCTCTGAGATGAGCCTCTCTATGAGCTCACAAACTACTGTCTGGAGATGTGTATTTGAGCTTTTGGTTGTTATTTCATTGAAATTTTACATTTTGCTGTCACTTGCAAATCTGTTTGGAGACAGTCACACATGCAAACTGTAACCCAGGTCATTTTTATTCAACTGCAGCAGTAGAAAATCGTAGCTTGCTCACATTTTGTGCTGGACAGGACAGTGCTGGGGCTGTAAGCTCCTAATGATTCTCGACTGTAACACCCTGCCTTTTCAGTACAGAGAGAGGGACCTGCTTCTCACCTCTGTCACTCATGCTGAAACATTATTGGTGGGTGGGCGGTTTTAACCCTGGGTGACTGTAACCTGATGTGGCATGGCAAAGCTGTGATTGGTCATTGGAAAAGGGTAATACAGACCTGTGCTGCTCACATATGCAGGGAGGTAAAAGGGCAGAAGAACAGTTAATGAGACACCAGCAGGTTCTTGGTTCAGAAACCAGAGCTGACAATGAAGTTGTGGCAGTATGTGAGGGGCTTAACCATATTTGTTTCAGGTAACAGCACATTTTCCTAAATGCCCTACATAAAGGTGTCATCCAGCTAAAAAGGTAAAGTACAGATACAGCGACTGTTGTAATGTGGGGAGTTATCAGGAGGTCTCATCACAGCAGCTCCAGGGCTCTGCCCAGCTCCCACAGATGGCAGGTTGATCTTGTGTGTGGTGAAGAAGCAAGAGTAGGTATAGAATTACTGGATCAGGCATGTCCACCTAGACCAAGGCTACAGGGCTTGCAGGCTTTTTCATTTTAGCCATGATCTTGATTCACTTAATAAGTCCCACTCCTGGTTCCCCAAGCTGGGAACTGCTCAAATGCATCCCTCCAGGACCAGAGCTGAGTAGCAGTAGCCTTGGCTTTATGGTAACTTTACTGTTGAATGTGTGCATGCAGGTGGTGGTGGCTTGATTTAGATTTAAAATGGAATCCATATCTCTGTTAGAGGCAGCTCTGATTGCAGGGCTATGAGTGGACATGTCCTTTGTGAGTGTGTCCATATGGGATTCCAACGGGACAGGGCAGACGGTGTTTTTGTATAAAAGTGCAAGACCGGTCTGGTAATCCTTTATTAATGTGGAGACCTCCCATGTATTTTTTGCCTTCCCACGATGCACCTCTGTGCCCTTCATCCTTCCATTCCTTGCTGTGCGGCAGCGGGTCAGAACCCTGCTTCCTGCCATAAATGTGCAATGCATGAGGAATGTGGTGGAAGGGTGGATCTCCCCGTCGTGCCTCGTCTCCGTGCTACGAGCAGGGATTAGCTGACACCCTGTCACTCTGACCTGCCATCGATCTGTCAGCTCCATGACTGACAGCCCCATTAAGAGCCTTGCCAGCCAAAAGTCCCAGATTTTTGTAATGAAATGCATGAGCTTGTCCACGTAGCTCATCCTTAAATCAATATTGCTGTTTCCCTTTGCAAAGGTGTCTTACAGGCTGGTGTCTGTGTATTTAAGGACCTTCAGCCCTATGGTCCGTATTCTTCCCCCAGAGAGCAGTCATGGTAATGCATTCCAAATCATGTTGCGGTCATGTTCACTTTTGTGCTAATTTTTTTTCTATTATGAAAAACCCGTGTACGTGTGCATCTCCAGATCACCCAGCCGGTGTCTGAAATACAATTTCGGCACGCTGCGCCCCCCAGTTCATTTCCCCGCGCCTCTCTCAATCCTGATTCCTTCCTCAGCATACCTCTCTCCTACCTATAGAGAGACAAGTGCTGAATGATAATTAGCATCCACAGGAAGGTGGTAGAGGAGGGCGAGGAGGGTGGGGGGTGCGGGGGGGGGGGGTGGATTGAGAGGCTGTGATTCGCCACTCAGACAGAGAGAGGAGGAGAGAGATGCGAATGGAGGGAGTGAGGGAGGTAGAGAGAGAGAGAAAGAGAGAGAGAGAGAGAGCTACAGCGAGCGAGCGAGCAGTCTCCCCCCCATCAGGTCTCTTTTTCGCTGTGATTCAGGCGCTTCTTCATCCGCAGCAGGGAAAAAAAAAAGAAAGAAGGGCGACGGCTTTGAAGGGACGACGGAGAAAGAAAAAGGGCCAAGCGACAAGGACGGAGTGGCTCTTTGTTCTCCGCGGAAAGAGAAGCAGGAGGACGACGCTGACGCAGTAGCAGGCGAAACAAGTGCACATCCACCAAAAAAAATTAAATCAAAAAAGGAAACGAGTCCGCTTTTTTTAACGCACCCTCTCCTCCGAAGAGAGATTTGGAAGGTCCAAGAGGAACTCGGACGGACCATACTGGATTTACTGCTCTTCGGAGATACTGAGGTGCCAATCAGATGCCTCGATTCGACGGAGAGAGTGTCCATCTTGAAGTGAGAGCAACAGGATATACGCGCGTTTACCGTGGACTGGAACGCTAGCCTTCCGCTATACCTGCTTCCCTTGCAGCATTGACATTTCTGTTTTTTTCTGTTTTTACCAGGAATCCCAGTGTGCCAATTGTTTTGATTTTTTTCATAATTTTTGTTTTTTTAATTTATTTTTTTTTGGTGTGTTTTTTCTGGGAGACATGACGCAATATCAAGAGGGATTTTGGAATCTCTGCTTGTGAGTGGGCGGAAGCCTCTCTCTCCTTCTGTGCAGGCTCTGTGTGTGTTTAAGTCTGTGTGTGCACGCGTGTATATGCTTGCGTGTTTGTGTGTGTGAGCTTGCCTTTGCAAGTATTCATTTCTAGGGATTTCCAGCGTTTTCTGCTTGTTTGGTTCGTCAGCTGTGCTTTTCACACCATTACGGAAGTGTAGCTATCCATCTGTGAGTGTGCGCGTGTGTATTTGTGTGTGTGTATCAGTCTCGTTATTTGCCTGTGGAATGGCCACAGGTGTATAGGAGCAGTTTGCACCTCCAGGTGGGACTGGAATACTTCACCGTGGGGTGTAGGGAGACATCGGGACGGACAGTACTGTGGCTGCTGGGGGTGCGAGCGTTTGGCACCCTTTCCTAAACACACTTCCACACAGAGGGACTGTGAAAGCCATGGACGTTCACCAAGCAGAAATAAACACTTTGGATGTTTCCGTCGGGTTTGGGCCTGGCTGGTTAGGGGCCATCGGTACCTTTCTTCACCTGTAGGAGTTCTGATCGCAGTTCGTTCCGGAACGCCAACCTGGATCTGAAGCCTTCCAGCAGCAGCAAGGGAGCTCCACGCATGCAGTAAAGACCGTGTTTCTGCATGCATTATAAATATACGCTAATCAATAATTCACGTGCAGGCACTCCGCGCGTGAGTGTCCGAGCCTCACGCGGCTTCTTCCCCAAGGCCTCCCGAGGAGGCCCATGACGAGGCTGACGTCGTGAGCGGACAGGTCACCGGCACCTCTACAGACATAGGCAAAAAAGAGGACTCTGCTCCGGTCCCCTGGGGAGCGTCCCTCCGTCGGGGAGCTGGGATCCGCGAATCTCTGGTGGCGTGCTGGAAGCTGAGCTCTGAGGCCCCCTCCAGCCGTGGGGCCCCGCCTGTCCCCCCTGCCCGCACCCCCCGACCCGCCCGCTCCGCCATGATCGGGGTGAACAGCTTGCACTCGGCGGGGCGCCTCCGCTCGCGGTCCCTCTGCTCGGTGCGCTACGGCCGCGACTTTCGGGTCATGGACCCCTTCCGCTTCCCGCGGACGCCCCGCTCGCGCTCCCTCAAGCCCCTGGTGTTCCCTGACCTGCTGGGCAAGGCCCAGGACGGGCAGAACCACCCGCAGGCCCGCAAGAGGAAAAAGGTACGCGGCCACACCCCTCACCTGCTGCCCCACTGCACACCCTAGCTTCACTGTGCACTCACAGATTTCAGTGGCTATACTCTACACTTGCCTGTAGGGACATCATTCCTCTGCAAACACAGACTCTCACATTCCAACAATGCTCACCTATGGAGTTTTATTACCACCACATGCTCACCTTTGGGGTGATGTTTCCAATACACAGACTCCCACTTTAAGTGGACATGCTTAGACTTTACACTCACCTGTAGTGGAATCATTCCTCTACATATACACACACTCACATTCCAACAATGTATGCTCACCTGTGGAGTTCTGTTAACACTATATGCTGATCTTTCAAATACACGCACACACTCACACACCAACACACACACAAAGACACACACACACACACACACACACACACACACACACGTATACACACACCTGAAGTAGACATTCTTACACTTTACACTCACTTGTGGAGTCCTACAGTATATCTGCTACATCCCCCTTATGGGAACCAAGATGTGCTCATAATCACCTGCTTTTGATGCCTGCCTTTCTCTCACCTGTTTTGTCAGTGAGTTTGTGTCTCATAATCAGCTTGCATCAGTCTAAGCAGAAGTTACTGTGGAGATGTGGGATCATGGGGGAAAGCTCTGTTGATTTGTACTGTTTGTTGCAGTACCTTTGGCTTTTTATCATGTCTCTGTTTCGGCGTTCTATTGTAAATTAATTACTTTCCTGCTCCTGCCAACACTTGAAATGAAAAGGCATTTTGTGTCAGGAAGTAACTGATGATCTAAAAGTCTTTCATCAGCTTTGGGAATGTCGATCAAAGCTGTCTGTCTGGGATATACCATTCGAAACATGCGATTCAACCAGTACGGTTTTCAGATGAAGGCGTACTGGTAATGGCCTTGAAAAGTTTTGTTGTTAGCTGTTTTTAAGAGGTCTTCAACTCCTAGCAGTAAGACCTGCTGCTGTAGTCCACTCATGTGATAGCTGTGTGGTCATTGGGTGCCATTTTCGCTCCAGATGATGAGTATGTTCCTTGGATTGTGGACAATGGCTGTTTTTATACCTGGGTGTTTGATGGTTCCACTTCTTCATTTCAGTGTCTGATAATAAGCTAGTTTGAATGCTAGCTGCTGTCATTAGTTTGCCACATGTACTGTCGATGGTGTTAGTTTTGAAGTCGGTGGTGATGGCTTTAACCATAGCACAATGTGAATATTGAGTTAGTTCTGGAGCAGTAGGTCATGTTTGTGTGATTCAGCATTCAAGAAGGAGATATCAGCCTTTTGAAACATATTTTTTTCAGCAATAGGACATTGCTGCTTATACTTATTTAATATCCCATCTCCCCTAAAGTTGCCGCCAGTGAGGTTATCGCAGCTGGGTTACACATTATCATGTGGGTTTATTTGCTTCCAGAGCAACTAGAGAAGCTCCATGTTGGCTGCTTTGAGTCTGAGTGGAGCTACTTTTCCAGGGTTCCTTGTGCCTTTGAGCTGACCTGAGAGAATCACTATACTGCTTACATGTGGTTTTAGCAAGTGGTTGTAAATTTGAAGAAGATGCTTTGTGTGTATGATGGTACAGAGCTGTAATTCATCAGAAGTGCTCCCCATCAACTGGGCACCTCCGTACCTCTCTTAAACCCCAATTAATGGCCACTGCTGCTTCAGGGGCTGCCACACCCAGCAAAAACCTCTCTGTCATGTGGATCTCCAGAGAAAGGATGGACAGGGACCACAGCTGCTGTCTGGTTGAATTTTGACAAGATGGCCACCCCTCAAGGCTGTTGATTGGCATGGAAGCACTGGGCTCTGCAGGGCGTTGTTATTAATTTACTTGTTGCTTTTGACATATTATCCATTAATGTGGCTTTATTCATCCATTTGCATGGATATTTCACCAGCACAATTGCCTCAAGGGTACAATGGCAGTGCCTCACCTCGGATTCAAACTTGCAAGCTTTGAGTCCTAAGAACTGGCTGCAAACCACTTCTCTAGAGCACAGCCCAGCTTCCCTGAACAGGGTTGTGTGGTTACACTGCAGTCTGCTCTAATGTGGTGCACTTTGGAATAACATCTGTCCTCATTTCTTCACAATAACAGACAGTAAAAGGCTGAGCTTTCCTCCCCTGTACCATCTGTAGTAATCCCAACCTGGCTGTGGTTCCAGGATGAACTATAGATCCGAATAACAGCTTTAGGTCAGAGAAATTAAGAGGAGGCTGAAGATCCCAGGAGCTGGAGAGGTTTATCAATACAACCAATCGATCAATCAAGATGAATGTGTCATAGCATATTCTTATAAGTGCTATGAGTGGAGAGTGGAGGTCTTGTCACAGAAGCACGGTAGCGCCATTTAAAATCGGAGCTTGTGTGGCCAGTCTTCTTCTTGAACTCTCGTGTTCTTGGTGAGGTTGCTGGCTGGTTGAATTCTCCACAGACTTGTTGTACATTACCATGCAGTACATGATCCCCCGTTCATTCCTATGTTTGTAGAGAATCTCATACAAGACCAAACTTTCTGTTTTCATGTATCTGTCTGCTCCTAATGAATATTAATTGATAGCAAGGCATGGGACATAGATTTATTCTGAATGATTGGCAGACATAAAATTCTACACCCAATGGAAGAACATAATAGTTTTTTTTCTTCTTCTTCTTCTACTTCAGTTTTATTATTATTATCACTCTTAGTAGTTGACTAGTGGTAATAATAATAGTAATGATAATAATAATAACTGGCAGACATTAGTATTCAGCAGTATCAACCGTATTGATGCAGAACAGAGGGTACTAAAGTAAACAGATGTCAGAAAGGCAGCCGTGATCAGAGGAACCTCAGCAATGCTGCGCGTCGGTGTGGGACAGCGGACAGCGCCACCGCGTCTCGTTAGCGTGGAGCCCCGCTGTGTCTCGTTAGCAGAGAGGGTGTCTCCAGATGAACGGGCGGCCCCGGGGGAAGCCGTGAGAAAAGCAGGCGGAAACGGAGGGGTGACAAAATAAAATAAAAATAAAAAAAAAAATTGCTCCATGAGCAAGCTCTCTTGCCAGCCGCTGAACGCTTCAAAGACCACAGGACAGCACCGATCATAACGGCGTCGGTTGCCGGCGGCCCCCGGTTTCCATCGTTAATGGAGATTTGGTGCCTAATGGGCCGGGGGTGTGATATTGTGGTGGCGGAGCTGATCGTTGCTTGGGGGGGTTAATTTGGGTTGTAGTGGGTAAATCTCGCGGCTGTCAGTGCGGATGAAGTCAGTAGTGCAGGCAAATGGCAGTTCAGCTGTGTGCACTGTGTGCACATTTCAGCAGTGTGGCACTGACATGCGACCGGCAGTACAGTGCCAAGAACACTGTGACATCATTCTCCAATCAAGGCAGATCTTACCTCAAAATGTTATGCCTGTGTTTTTTATGAATGAGTTCTATTCTTGTTTTAAATGGTAGTTTCTTCTCCAAAAATATCAAGAGTTTGTATTAGTGTGCTAATATCAGTTAACCTATTTGTCTAGCTTGAAGTTTGTATTCAGTTTTTTTCAGAATGAAAAAAAAATGAGCTACATTATGCAAGGACACCCAGGTAATTTTCAAAGGATTACATCCAAGTTTGATGTAATTCAGCATTTTCATGATAACAAGACAACAAGGCGTGATAGTAGCTCTGACCATGTTTCACTGTTTGTTCCTGCCCTTAATACATACAGAATCTCTCTCTCTCTCTCACACACACACACACACACACACACACACACACACACACAACCACATATACATGCACACAGTCTGCGGTCTGACTGTCTGTTCCTCCTCTCTGCAGGCCCTCTACAACTCCATCAAGAACGAGAAGCTACAGTGGACCCTGTAGGTTTGGCTTTCTCTTTCTTGCTTGTGTATGTGTGGTTGTCGATCTGTTTCTGAGTGTGCGAGTGCGCGTGTGTCTGTGTATATCTGTGGGAGTGTGCATGTGTGTGCACCATGCAATGGTCCAGTGTGTGAGCACTGGAACGCAATTATCCAAGCTTACACGTACTTGTGTCTGTGTGAATGTGATTATGCATGCTCGCATGTGCACATGTGTAAGTGTGCATGTGTGAGTGAACCCCCCCCCCCCCCCCCCCCCCCCCGCCTCCCTCCTTGTGCAAATGAGGCGGATTAGTGAGGGTGACAGGAGCGTAGCCATTATCTGCCCGTCTCATCACACCCCCCGTCCCAGGGCTGCTCCCTGCACGCCGCCCGCAGCTGGGACCAGCCTGTGCCGAATTGACAAACAGATGAAGGATTAATGTTGGCGTTCGGCTGGGGCGCGGTGCGCTCTCAGGGCGTCTGCTCGCCCGTCGCGCAGAGGTAAATATCGATCATTCCCAACCAGGGAGGTGATGGAAAGAGGGAGGGAGAGTCTGAGTGTAAAGCACCCTAGATGAGACCTGTGGCCTGGCTATAGCTCGGTCTAGGGCAGACCTGATGGGCAGGGAGACCTGGAGCTTGCATTGCTGGCCTGTAGATCTTTAGATGCCAAAATCAGACCAGCCCTGTTGCTTTGACCCGTAGAGTACAGAGTGTCACTACTCTGCACCCTGCTCCCTTCCACACACACGCACACACACATACACACAATCACACATGCAGACATGTGTGTACAAACACACATATATGTACAAACACACATGTATACATACGAACCCATGCTTTTACTCACATTCACATTCACACACACACAGACAGACACACACACACACACACACAGACACAGCTCAGTAGCTCTGGTTGGTGTTTGTTTGAGGGAGTGAGTGTGACTGTAGAACTGTGGGGATTAGTGGCGGCTTTGCGGTGTTCTTTATCGATCGTTTTCTACCAATACGTTGATTGATGGCACTCTGTCAGCACAGTTCTGTGTGTTATGAAGCTTTATGTGTCAAGGGCTGCTATTCTGGATCAACCTCTGTGATGTTCAGAGCGGCCAATGAAGAATCCAGCTTTTCAGGCTTTGTTGCCATAGTTACAGTTCCATAGCTACTGCTCCATAGCTACAGCTCCCCACTCTGCAATTAGTTCTCTGTAGTCAGAGCTGAAGACTGAAGTCATAAACGCGCACGCATACACACACACACACACACACACACACACACACACACGGTACTTCCCAAAAATGGTATATATAAAATGTTGTAGTTGTATAGATCTGACAATCTTGTGACTGTTAGACACTGCAAATACATTCATAGTTAATGCCGCCCTTAGGCTTCAGATGAACCCAATGGTATTAGCTAATATTGCTTTTATAGATCCTTATTGAGCTCTATCCTTAAAGACCCTCTACCTGCACATTAGTGTAATGTTATTATGTTGCGTAGATAAAGTGCTGTGTCTGCACTAGGGCCAGTGCCATCGCAGGATCGCAGGTGGCTGCCCTGTGTGTGTTCCCGTTCACGTCGCTGCCGTGATGTGTATTCTGTGTCATCACATTAAATTGTAAAAGAAGAAAAAAGCTAAGATCAGGGACATACGTGCACACGCACATGGTTGTCGTCTGTGTGTGTGCTTGTGTGTGTGTGTCTGGGGAGCGGGGATCCCATCATCCTTTGCCCTCCCTGAAATAGAAGAAGAAAGCTGGTCTAATCAGTGCTTTTCATCAAGAAAGAGAGGAAGGAGAGAGAAGAGCTCTCAGAAAGAGAGAGCAAGGAGAGTCAACTTTCCTTTATTATTCTCTTTCATTCTGTGCCCGTCTCCCGGTGGGTGCCTTAATCCTTCTCTTTGCCAGTGTTTCCAGCCTCTGTTCCCCTCTATGCCCCCCCCCCCCCCAAGTCACTCACCGTGACAATGTCTCTCAAGTGCAAAACTGCTTATAAAGGCGTGACATTGCGGGGGGGTTGGGGGTTGGGGGGCGGGAGGGTGAGTGCAATGCTGTTTTCAGTCTAACCCCCTCCCTCATGCATGCGTATACCCCATCTGTGCAGGTTTTGAGCATGTCATGTGACTGGATGTTTTCTCCCATAATTCTGTGTGGTGTTCGTGGACTTCTGCGCACACCCCCCTCTGTGCCAGCAATGATTTCCGCTGGTTTTTAGAGGTCTTTATATGCTTTTGTTTTTTTTTTTTTCCCCCCACGCTTTGAAGAGCGGCGCTCATGTTGGTGGCAGTGGCTATTTGATGTGAGCACAGCTGAGCCAGGGGGTGACCAAATGGCTCTGTCCCTTTTAGCATGTTCCCTGGCTGTGACGCGGGTCCCAGCTTGTCATTCTCAGGCCAGCTGTAATCACCCTACTGTATGTTAATTACGCAGATCTACAGCCTGCCGTAAGAGCAGCTTCCCTCATCTCCTTTCCTCCTGTCCCCTCTCCTTCCCTCTTGCCTCTTCCTCTGTCTCTCTCCATTTCTCATCTTCCTCCCTTCATCTGCTTCTTGCTTTTCCCTTCCTGTCCTTTCCTCTTCCTCTCCTCCTCGCTTTGTGGTGGGTAGGACCCTGTTCACTCTTCTCCTCTGGCTGCATCTGCTCTCTCCTCTCCTCTTTTCGTCCCCCTCTTCGTATTCCCATTCTCTCTCCTTTCCTTCCCTCTCCCACCTCCTCTTTTTTCACATTCTGCCCCTCTCTTCTTTCTCTCCTCCTCCTCTCCTCTCCTCTCCTCTCTCATCTCTCCTCTCCTGTGTACGTTGTGGGTTTCTGCCTGGCCTGCAGTTACCAGGCAACAGGCGGGAGCTGTACTGCACACGCTCACTGGCAGCCTTCTCCTGTGCTCCTTGCTGGCACATCAGGGGTGAACTGCAGTTGTTTGCCTTCAGCTCTTTACATCATAGTTGAATGAGAGGGAAGGATCCATTTTGCTATCGCTGGTTCTTACTTTCAGATTTTCTCTAATGGTGACATTAGGCAGTTTCTTTTTTTTATCTGAGCTATGTTTCTGAGAATGGTTAATGATTACTGGAAGGGACTGGTGTTTATATAATAGGGAATTCACACTAGTGTGGATGAGGTGTCATTTACATCCCCTCCAATTAGACCCTGTCCCGGGGCAATACCACTTCTGATCCTGGAGCAGTTGTTGGAAGCAGAAGGCTCCTGGAGATCTGCTCTTGCACGTGCCAGGGCTGGGGGGCTGGGTGAAATGGGGTGTTTTCTATGTGGGATGTAGAACCAGCTTGCCTCTAATTAACAGCTGCCTGAAGGTGGTTGTCATGGCCGGATAATTAATTCATTAAGTAACACCTCCTTTACTTAGGCGGCTGGTTCCTGCTCATCGTCAGGCCCAGGGGGTCCACTTTGATTAGAGACCGAGGAGCCCTGCTCTTCTGTGTCCTCCGTGCCACTAGAGGGTGTTAAAATTCTGAGTGGCTTCATTGCAAACACCCACCACAAACAGCAAAGACTTCATTACCAACACATTGCAGGGCAAGAACAGGTTTCTTTATGCAGGCCCTCAAGCTCAGGGATCTTCTCAACACCTTCCAGTGAACTAAAGGCCTTAGTAGAAAATGCAGTCAATGCACTATGGACTGTTCACTGTGTCTGTGTGTGAGTGACATTTTTGGAGAGCGTCACATTTACAAAGTGCTGTCAGTAGCATTTGCAGCCACAGCTGAGAACAGAGCAATGTCGAGTGGGGTTCTGATGACTTGAGTTGCGAGCATACCTGGCCTGAGGGGTTGGTGACATGTTGTGTTTCGAATGTCAGATTAATTGTGAACACACAGGGAGAGGCTGAAGAAAGAAAAGCAGGGAAGGTGACATCAAGAAAAATAAGCAGCGGATGCCTGGCAATACTGCTCTACAATAACATACCTGAGACATATTGAAATGTGTAACAGATATTGAAATATGGTGCAGTAAAATATTGTGCTTAGTTTTCACTGTAATGTTGAGAAAAAATAACGCAAGTCAAAATCTGTCAGAATACTTGGATGTGCTAAGACGCTCAGATGCATTTTATCACTTTGACACAACAATGTAGTGAGTTATTTCATCTAATGAAACGGTGTGTGAAGACTGATCTTACTCCGGTGGTACACTGGCCAAACTGCTCGCAGAGTGGATTTGTGGGAAGTTGCTTTGACGGCCAGGGATTGCATCTTAATGCAGCCCTAGGCTCAGAATGCATTTCAGCCAAGCGCGGTCCCAGCGCGAAAAGGAA
This sequence comes from Megalops cyprinoides, assembly GCF_013368585.1. NCBI lineage: Eukaryota > Metazoa > Chordata > Actinopteri > Elopiformes > Megalopidae > Megalops > Megalops cyprinoides. The sequence continues at coordinate 48,133,634 of NC_050583.1, forward strand.
TGCTGGCATTTTTCACCTCAAAGTGTGGTGCAGATCGATGAAGACGCCATGCTGAGGCGTCCTTTTATCAAGGAGAGTGGAGTCTTCCTCTGGGACAGAGTGAGATAAGAGGACAGAGAGAGAGAGAGAGAGAGGGAGGGAGGGAGGGAGAGGGAGGGAGGGGGAAGAGATGGAGAGAGGGAAGGAGAGGAGGGAGGGAGAGAGAGAGAGAGAGAGAGAGAGAGAGAGAGAGAGAGAGAGAGAGAGAGAGAGAGAGAGAGAGGGAGGGAGAGGAGGGAGAGAGAGGGAGAGGGAGGGAGAGAGGGAAGGAGAGGAGGGAGGGAGAGAAAGGGAGGGGGGAGAGAGGGAGGGAGAGGAGGGAGAGAGAGGGAGAGGGAGGGAGGGAGGGAGAGAGACGTAGAGAGGGAGAGCGGTGGATTCACAGACAAACCACCTCATTAACTTTAACTAGATTTTGCATATTGCATGTCTGTATGCAAGCTGGGGAAGGAAAAACAAAAGGCACACTAAAGATTTGTGCTATCACACAAAAAATATTAGATTAGCAATCATTTATATTATCTGAATGGTATGAGAGAAAATACACTCTCTGCCTGCCTGTGCCCATCCAGTTAGTATGAATATCTGTTAATCTGTGCAGAATTGATCCTTGTGAATGCATGTGTCCCGTTAGATACGGATGAGTATGCTTCTAAGATGAACGCTGAGTGATGAGTTATGACGCTACGTGGCATCTGGGATGGAGGGTGCAGTTGTGTCACTTCCTGTGTCCACCGCTGTCTCCGCAGCGACGAGGAGGAGCTGCGCAAGTCCTTCTCGGAGCTGGCCGACGGCCGCGCCGATGCTGAAGCCCACGACATGAAGCAGATCGGCAGCGGGGGGGCGCACATAAAAGGCGGGACCGGCACCCTGGTCTACAAGGCCGGCTTCCTGGTGCGCAAAGTCCACGCCGACTCTGATGGGAAAAGAAGTATGTACCTCACCTGCTCCTAATCCAACCGTGACTTCTGACCCTAACGCACGCACGCTCGCACGCTCCTTTGCACGCATGCATGCACACATACATGAGCAGGAAGGATAGCCATGTCTGTGTGGTTTGGAATTGCAGAATTGGTTGAGTTCGGAGTTGTGGTGGCAGTGTAGCATAGTCGTAAGGAGCAGGGCTCGCAACTGAACGGTTGCTGGCTTGATTCCCTGCTGGGGCACTGCTGCTGTACCCTTGGACAAGGTACTTAACCCAGAATTGCCTCAGTAAATATCCATATAAATATATATATATATATATATATATATATATATATTTGGATAACATGTAAAATGGCTATATAAATGGATAACATGTAAAAATTGTAACCTATGTAAGTTGCTCAAGATAAGAGCACAATAATGTACAATAATGAAATGTAATATAAGTAATGAATGAATGCAGTTGCAACTAGGCTATGTCATGGCTATGTCATTCACAGCATCAGTCGGAGGTTTAATCTTGACCGTGGGGGCAAGGAGAATCAGTGATGTTAAACTGAAACAGTGTAGTTTGCAGAATTAGAGTGAGGTTTAATTATAACCATGTGTTCACTGTGTCGGGGTAGTCATGTATCATGACCATGTGGTTCAGACCTTCAGAATGAGGTTTAAGCATAACTGTTTGTTTAAACCACAACCTTCATGATCGTGTGGGTCACTGTATCACAGTGTGATTTGTGAGTATCTACACACTGTTTAATGGTGTGGTTAACATGTGGTTCACAGCACCGCGGGGGAAGAGAGGGTGGAAGACCTTCTACGCTGTATTGAAAGGACTAATCCTTTACCTGCAGAAGGTATGTGAGTCTCAGTGACACCTGTACTTCTCTACCTGCAGAAGGCAGGAAAATGTGCTTCTGATATGCCGTTCCATCAGCAGGTAAGGTCAGGTGGGGTGCATGCAGTGTCTGTACAGATTAAGGTGGGGAGTGACTCTGCTGTCCTGACAATAGAACGGCAGGCAGATTATTTGGCCATTAGGGGGTGACATACTGTGCAATCATGTGATATGCCTCCCCCTCCTAAAACACATAGTCCAGCCAAAGAGCTCTGGGGTCCCGGTGAGCATGTGCAAAACCCCGTCCGGGTCGAGAAAGTGCTGGCACGGCCCGGGCAGCCCATATGGGTCTGCGATACTGGCACTGGAGTGAACGCCTGTGCCTGGCCTCGGGGTCCTGCCTCTGCCAGCACTGTGACCAGGGACAGCTTGAGTGGAGTCCTGGAGAGTTTCCATGGCGACCCAGCTGTGTGTGCTAGCTTGGTGTTAACATCACACATCCGGGCAGTGCTGCTGGTGTCTTTTCATACCCATCCCTCACACACACACACACACACTTACACACCCACCTATGCCCTCCCCCTATGAGTTTATCCCTGCCAGTTACAATCAAGGTCCTTCCATTTGCCTCACAGCCATTTACAGCAGACAGACTCATCTCTCATCACAAGACTAGTTACTTCGTAACAAGGATGTCATAACATATATTTCCCTTACTGTTTTTTTATTACTGGAGTATATAAAACAAGGTTCCACCCCATAATATTATCTATGGAATGATATATCTATCCATCCCATAACATATCTCATAATGCTATATGTTAATTATGATGTTTTCCTCTCTGAACACATACAAACATGTGAGACTCTTTCCCTTGTGCATTTTTGCAAAACGCAGTTCTGTGCTATTGCAGTGTGCTGCTGAGAACAGGGTGTTTCCACTTGTGTTTGACAGTAAAATGCTGCATTACTTTAACAGCCACCTGAGTATTTGGCTGCTGTGTTTCAGTGAAAACTGACTCCTTACAGCATTGAGTGTTGGGGCAGCGGTGTGGCTGTACAGTGTGGCTAACCTCTTAGCCCAGAGGTTGCTGGCTTGATTCCCAGGTGGGACACTGCTGTTGTGCCCAAGGCCACGATACTGAACATCTGAAAATATCCAGCTGTATAAACGGATAACGCGCAAAATAAAACGCGGGTAATGTAAGCTGCTCTGGATGAGAGGATCCGCTAGTTAAGCAAATGGCATGCCTGATCACGTGATGCGGTTTTGCCTGTGACCGACCTTGCTCCTCCAAGCCCTCTCTGTGTCTGCCCCGGGCCACAGGGAGAGTTCAGGCCGGAGAAGCAGCTCTCCGACGAGGACCTGAAGAACGCCGTGTCCATCCACCACTCCCTGGCCATGCGGGCGGCCGACTACAGCAAGAGGCCCAACGTCTTCTACCTGCGCACTGCTGACTGGAGGGTGTACCTCTTCCAGGCGCCGTGAGTCTCTGCGCCCCACTCACAGATACCACGGACAGGAGATTAGGGGTCCCCCTTCCTCCTCCCCTCACTTCCCCCTTTTCCTCATCCTTATTCCCACCTCCTTTGGGTGAGCAGGAGGTACTGTTCCCTGCCTGCTTGGGACCAAACAGCCCCTGCAAGGGAATTTTGGGATGCAGGAAAAAAACCCAAATATCGCTCTCCCCGGAGGGCAATACTCTGCTTCAGCTGCTCCAGTTGCAGCGTGTGCTGTCCCAGATAATCTCGATAGAGCCGTGTTTATACGCTAACCGGGTGTGCCACCTCTGGTCTCCGGTTCCAGGGAGCTCACGCACGCATGCACGCATGCACACACACACACACACACACACACACGCGCGCGCGCGCGCACACACACACACACACACGCGTGCGCACGCATGCACATGCACACGCACACACACACACACATTTCAATGTATTTTAGCCAGGCTTATTGTTACATTTACAGTCAAAAAAAGAAAATGAATTCAGTGGCATTTACGTATGTTTTATTTCCATATTACCTCTGTTCTATTACATTACTACATGGTAACATTGCTGAAGTAGTGTTTTCAATAATCACATAATATGCTGGCATCATCATGGATTTTTAACATACGGTGTAGTCTACATTAAGAACATGTTAATGGCTATCAAGTATTTCTCAAAATTACATGAACGTTCCACAGTCTAGCAAGCTACAGGGTCAAAAAAAAAAAACCTGTGTGGCCACCACATGATCAGTGTGGGGTCGGTAGGTGTGTGTGCTCGCCATGATCAGTAATAAATCATAGGATAAAGATCAGTATGTGGTCAACACTTTGTCAGAGCACGGTCCATATGCGGTCAGCGCAAAATGCATGTTTCTCTTGCAGGAATGCAGAGCAGATGCAGTCCTGGATCACCCGTATCAACACGGTGGCAGCCATGTTCTCGGCCCCGCCTTTCCCCGCGGCTATCGGCTCCCAGAAAAAGTTCAGCCGGCCGCTGCTGCCCGGCACGACCTCCAAACTCTCCCAGGTACCCGCCTGTACCCCTGAAAATCAGCCCTGACCCCTGACCTTTGACCCATCCTCACAGCACTGCGCAGTGTGATGCAGCCCTCCTGTCTCTGATCATGAAATCTGTATGTCGGCTCTCATGAATATTCAAAAGCAGTCGCACCTGCAATGTAAATGTTCCATTCTGACTGCCTGAGGGTAGGGGGTTATAACGATCCCACATACTGTGTGTTCATACTTTTTAGAATCAGAGCCAAACAAGAATGGGTCTCACTGGTACTGAGTACTTATAGGCACCTGCTTTCACAGGAAGTCTAGGCTGAGCAGTACAGGGGCACTACATGCTGATGTAAAGAGCTGTGCATCAGATTTCTGACATTATGTAAAGAGTTTTGGCTGGTACCCATCAGTAATAACTCTGACCCCACTCCCCCCAGCCTGTGCCCACCAGTACTGAAATACTGACCTCCATTTCCTGAAACTGGCCCACGTACCCATCAACACTGACACAGTGACCCCTGAACTCTGACCCCTGACCCTGGCCCATGTACCTCCAGCGTGTAACTCATTATAGCAGTCCTGATCCTGCCTCTGTGCTTCCAGGAGGAGCAGGTCCAAGCCCACGAGGCACGATTCCGCGCCACCTCCTCAGAACTGGCCGAGCTGCGATCCTATCCACCGGACCGCAAGGTCAAAGGACGCGAGCTGGAGGAGTACCGCCAGCGAGATGAGTACCTGGAGTTTGAGGTGAGAGGCTCTGCCTCAGTGTCTCCTGCTCTTTCTCTCGTTCTTACTTACTTTTAATGAAAAGCTTTTTTATGAAATGATTCATATCATTGTTTTTTGTTTCTTGTAGCAAAATTTTTGTCTGTTTACTTTTGTTTTGCGTCTAGTTCTTCCGCATTTTACGGGCATTGTTAAAACGAAGCTGAGTTAAAATTTTGTCTGTCTCCTCTCTTCGTGTTTCTTCTGTTTCACACTCTCTGCCTCCCTTTCTTTTTTCTCTCCCCTTCTGAAACTGTCCTACTGCCTCTCATCTCTTTATCTCCTCTCCTGTTACTTGTCCCTCCCCCCCCCTCTCCCTCTCTCCTCCCCTGCAGAAAACACGCTATGGGACGTACGCCATGCTGCTTCGTGCTAAGATCCGCTGTGGGGAGGAGGACCTGTCGGTGCTGGAGTCTGAGATCCTGGAGGACAGCGGGCTGCAGCGCGCCCACTCCAGCCCCACGCTGGCGCAGGAGAGCAGCCAGGCCAGCAGCACCAAGGGCGGCCGGCGCAGCGAGGGCCAGAGGCACAGCTACCGGCAGGCCGTCAAGAAGTGAGGAGGGGCGGGGCCCGGGGCGGGGCCTGGGCCGGCGGGCGGATGGGGCACCGGGGCACTGCCCACGTTTTGTTTGAGACCCGAGAGGCGGGATGAGGGGGGGGCGGCTAGGGTATTCGCACAGAGGCCCCTCCTGGGTCCTGAGCCTCCTCGGCCAACAGAAGAGACAGAGGTCATATGACTGGTCGTCGGTCGCCGGCGCGGGTGTGGGTGGCGACGTTGAAGAGGGGCCGGAGGTCTTTGGGAGGAAACGTTTCCGGGAGTAAGCACACACTGGCAGGAGTCTCTCTAAAGAGCAGGATGACCGACACACTCACACACACACACACATCCAGCTTCTCTTTTCTCTTTCAGGTCCATCTTATAGACAGCCCCTACCCCTCTCCCTCTGCCAGACCTCACGCACTCGCGTCTGGGTATATTCTTTTTAGGACCAAACCATTCTCTTTTTTTTTGGTATTCAATTTTTAAACCGCTTGTCTGATTGTTTGTGAGTGAAAAAAAGTGAACCGATCACTGTCTCAGTGTAAGTACTCGGACATTGTGGGCTGTTTGATTTGTCTCTGTAGGCCTCCTCGTCCACGTGCAGTTGTATTTTGGCTGCCACAGTGGGCTCTGTTTTTTGGCATGTCCGGAGGGTGTTGGGGGTGTTCCCCACGGCTGGACTGGAGCACCCTACCTCCCTCCATGTCGGACCATCCTGGCTGATGGAGGCACCGCCTCCCCACTACTTGTGGGCAACACCCCATGTTGGTTATAGCAGCAGAAGGGGGTTTGGGTCAGAGGTGGGGGTCAAGTTTATTGCCGGACAAGGGGACCACTTCCCTTCGCTCGGAGTCCTGTAAGCTTCGCCGCAGACCCACAATGCATTTCTGACGGAACTGAGCCCATAAGTGGAGAACTGGAGAGAGAGGCCTTTTTTGGACCAGAGTGTTAAGCAATGGGACCCGATGGTTTGGCGCCGGACGGGCAGGTCCGGCATATGCAGGCCATCACTTCTCTGCCTTCTCTCTCTCTCTCTCGTTCTTTCCCCCTCCTTATTTCTCCCTCTCCTTCTTTCCAAGCGCCGTGCTCTCTGCTTTGTGCTTGCAAGAGAGCGCGGTGTCACATGACACGAACACAGACAACTATTGGCCCACGGCTGCCTACAAACCTGCTTTCTTGTCTACTTTGCAGTGAGAGAGCTCTTTTTAAACTTTGATCCTTCTCATTAAGATTTTTTAAGCAGATTGCTTGAGCTGTGTTCTGCTGCGGAATTATACACTTCCATTAGTGCTGGCTATATATTCTTGGCTGGATAGCTTTGTCTAAATTAATCAGCTTGCTTGCTTTGATGTCAATGTTTCTTTCTTATGGGTTTTTTTTTTTTTTTTGCTTTTCTTTTTTCTTTTTTTTTTTTTACAAAAAAGCTATGAAGAATTGCTTGCTTGGTGTCTTAGTTGTTTTATTTATGCTTGTGTGACAACTCTTGGGAAATCAATTTCTGTTTGAAAGATTTGCAGTGCTTTTTTTCCTCGTTCACGTAGCCTGTGTTAACACTCACCAGGCAGAACCTGAATGTCTCGTTCACTCTGTTCAACAACGTCTGTTCTCGTTCGTGCCGTGAAAAGTGTGACTATCTTTGAAGTAGGTTTTTAGAATGTCGTATTGTTTTCAGTCAAAAGAGGGGGTCATAAAGTATTCAGTGTGTGTTTTTTATTTCTCCATGATAAACGTGCACAAAAGTGAGAACAAGCAGGATGCAGAAGAAGCGTCTGAGCGTCAAAGCCACGCTCTTACAGACGAACCTGCTGGAAATGTGTTTAAACCTGTGTCCAGGCCTTTTTCTCTGGCTACACTTTCAGTTCAGGTGATCTTTTTATGTTAAAGAATTGGTCTTGTTCTTTGTGACGGCGTCCTGAGAATGGTTTGAACTATATCCTGAACATCAAAAGAAACGCGTCACTGTATCTCTGAGCGCACGTTTGGTGCAGCTTTTAAATATATATTAGATTGTTTGCCATCATTTTGCATTTGTGATTGATTGTGATACGCGTGGGTGACTTTGTTATATCAGCGTATTTTCGGAGAGGACGGCTGGAGAAACAAGAGAGTATTTACTACGCGAAATGTCAGTCCTGGTAGGCTGGTACTATGTTAGAGTAAATACAAAAGAACCCAAATATACCTTGTTTAACAAGAGAACACTACCTTCTTGTCAGATTGAATCACCTCTTAACCTGTTCAAGTGTTGAGGTAACAGAGAGCTGATGTAACAGTCCGCGTCTGTTCGTGTTGAAATAAGTCATGAATGATCAATTAATCGAAAAAATAAAAATGATATCCATACATTTTATTTTTCCGCGAACATACATGTATAAATAGAGTGATGAACTTCTTTTGATGCTCAGTATCCTTGCTGTTGTTACTGCGAGTTTTTCTGCCGTTTTTTTTTTTTTACCATAACATGAAAGGAAAAAGGAACACTTTGTCTACACTGTAACGTTCCCCTTCTGAGAAAAAGAAGCAACTAAGACAATTCATTCTGATAACGATTTACATCAGTCTGACTGCACAATGTATTTTCTTGCAAAAAAAAAAAATGTCGCAAAACAGCGAGAACCTTTATTTAATATTACACACGAGGATGTATATGAACAATGATAATCGAATGATTTCCATTTTGAAAAGTATTTGTGGTGTTATTTATTTAGAGATATATTTATGAATGTAAAAATATTCCAAGAACATGTAAATCTACTCAGAGCGGGCGTTCTTTAGACCCACGGTGAATTTAAGTAACTATAGCCATGATCCTCTCAGGCACACACCATTCGTCATGAAATCATGTGCAGTAATGCCAGCATTATACCAGCAGAGAGCGCTGTTTTGCGAGAGATTCCGACAGCCTCAGCCATAAACTGCACTGCACTGCGCTGCACTGCGAAAGCTTAAGATAATCCATTCATTGGCTGGGACTCTGTGGGTTGCCGAGTATGGACCAGTGACAGGGAGCTAATGTTTGTGTATTCTGTTGTTCTGCGTGCACGATAATCCAGGACCAGCCAGTAATGTGTATGTAGCAGGTTGTGTGTGTGTGTGTGTGTGTGGCCTGCTGAAAAAACCTTCCCTTGTAATTCGGCTGGCTTCCTCCAGGTATGTGACTGTTTTTTCTGAGGCATGGCAGGTCCTTCTCTCTCTCAGATTGAAACTGTGAGATGGAGTTAACAGTAACTACAGTCCATTAGCCTATAATGGTACCCCAGCCTCAGTAGCTGCCCTCCTGCTCCACCCAGTCCTTTTGAACTAACGTACCATTTTAAAAAGAGATTGGAATCTCAACGGGAGCTGGGAGGCTGGCCCAGCAGACTGATCCAGTGTCTGCCTCTCCCTTTTAATCTCTCTCCTTTCATATTTTTGACCTTCCCTCCCCTCCCCTGTCCCCCCTCTTCCTCTCCTCCTTCCCCCCCTCTCTCTCCCTCCAGTCTGGGTTCTGTAAGGGTCTGGGCCTAACCCTTTGCTCTGTCATTTACTGTGCGTATTTTTCGGCTGTTACCTGCATCCTGTCTCTGGCTGTATACAGCACGTGTACTGCATTGCCATTGTTGGCCTGGCTGGCTCTGTTACTTTGATTATGATGATTGTATTATTTGTCGTCTGGCCTGGTTCTGCTGCAGAGTTCACTGCAGATGGTGCATGCTGTTGCCCTGTGTAAAGGACTCTGTAACGGGGGACTGTGGTTTTAGAAAGGGGACTGTCTGTTGAGGGGACAACTGTACTGTCCCCCTATACTGCGTCCCTGTGCACAACAGCCCCACCCTCCTCCCTCTCTTTATTGGTGGAGTTTAAGAAACACCTGTGCTCCCATCATTAAACAGCACCAAGGGCTCGCCACTGAACCTTTACCTTACAGCTGATCGGAACATTTCATTTTTTCCACATTTCCACAGTGTATCTGAAAAAGAATATTGGTGAGTGAAGTATTGCCAACAGGCACAGAGGTTCGAAGCCTGTAGACGCCTGATCTGGAAATGCTCTTAAACAAACAAACCCCCTCGATGCCCTTTAAACATGGCTGTGAGGAACAGCTGTTCAATATGCATTTAAGTCTAGAACAGGCTGTAAAGTCACCCATCCAGCTGGCTGCTTGTCTGTTCAGTGGGAATTGGGAGGCGGGGCCATGGACCATCACCCCGCCCCCATGCTGTGACATCACATAGCAGCTGAAGGATCTCCTTGCCACCGGTTGACATGGAAACCATCTGGCCACCGTTTGTCCGCAGCACAAGAGCTGCGATTCCAACAGAACGTCACTGAAGCATTGGTCCTCGATCTGCACTGAATTTAACATGTAAATAGAGCACAAAATTATCATGGTCTTCTTTTTTTTGTGCCATGTTTTGTGTGTTCGGCTAAAGTTTAATATTTTTGGTCCATCCTTTAACCATCTCTTGAATGATATTGTATTCGAATGCTGCTTTGTATACAGGTATTCCGCAGAAAATGCTCTGACAACGCACTCAAAACTGTCAAGTAGGGTTCTGTTATTTCTCAGTGTTTTTAGATCGCTACAAACGTGGCTTATTGAAATGTTTTTACTTGGTTTGTTGGACTCACTTTCGCTGTACACTTGTCAACAGCCTGTAAAGTTTCGACTCTGAAAAAAAGTGTTTGTACATGAGCTTTTTTTGGAGGCATAAAAGAAAAAAAAATAAAACAAGCATTTTAAAAAGAGGGACTGGGGTTGTTATTATTTAGTCATTTCAGTTGCTTAATTTCAGTCCCAGCGGTAGAACAGGAAACTGACAAAGTGTTCTTACAGGGATATGTCAAGCACCTACTGTATGTGCTGTCATTGTCCTGGTTCACATGGAAACAGAAACATACAACAGTAATCACCAATCCAAACTGTGTATAACGTTCCATTTCGGGCAGAACAACTGAGTAATTCAGGAAAAGCTCATACCACAGACTAACAGGACAAAAAAATCAATTCTGAATAAAACTGGACTTTATTAACACATAAAAAAATATAAACCTGCACCACGGACTGGAGTGGCTATTTTAGGAAATTCACTGCCCACTAACAGGTTAACGGCAGGTGCCTTCAGCCAGTATAAAGCATAACAATCATAGACAAAATCAGAGTAATTATTCCAAAGGGGACTGGATATCAGGGACTCTACAAAAGAGCAATGTGTACATAGAGGGAATGTATCAAAATTCTGTTGTTTGGCAAAGAAGTAAAGGCTGCTTCCCCCACCTCCAGCCCCCCCCCGGTAAACATATTTCGGGAAACAAGACACTCTGGAGCTAGATATGGGCAGTGAATTCTCTCCTCAAAAAGTCTCCATCTCTGTCTGTAAATGTCACAGGCTTGAGCTCGCCCTCATAATGTCATGCGGTATCTACAGCAATGGCTGCTATGGCGACAGAATTGGCAGCCCCTCTCATTACTGGGAAGCCTGTGAGATCTCACAGGGGAAGCGAGTCAGAGGCAGCTTCACTGTTGTGTCGTGTCATATGATCCAAGTGGAAGGGCCTGCTCCTTTAGGTCTGCCTGAGATGGTGCCTGATGCAGTCGGGCAAGGCGGGCCTCGTTGATCAGGATTCAGCAGGCTGCTCGGCCTCTCCTTCCCTCAGCTCCTCTAGTGACTGGCTGCCGAAGCCACTGTCCACTGTGGCGTCTGACAGAGAAAGGGAAAGAGAGAATAGAAGGGAGAAAAGGAAGAGGTGAGAGAGACAGGGAGTAATAAACATAGGGATTGAATATATGGTTTGGCCTCTCAGGTGCATGAAACTGTTATAACCATGGAAAAAGCTTGATGGATTGAGAATGACCTTGTGTGAGTTATGGAAGTTTAGATGTCAGTGAGAATGGACGTGTGTTGCAGTGGGTGCTACACAGACTGGAAACCGTTCTGTGAATGGATACAACTTGAGCATCCTGTTGTTTACTACAGCTCCCCATAATATCTGTGCTGAAAAAATACACGGTGCGTGGTGCAGGCAGGGTGATGTCATAATTCAGGCAGCTGACGTGATGTCATAATGACGAGAGCTGGTGCAACCTGGTGGTGCAGACAGTCAGTGTGATGTCACAGTGTAAACAGAGTGACGTCACAGTGCAGACAAGCAGTGAGATGTCATAGTAAGAAAAGCAGTATGATGCCGTAGACCAGTCAGGTACTATGATGCTGTAATTCATTTTGGCAGTGTGATGTCACGTGGGCCGTACCTGTTGGCTGTATCTTGTCTCTCAGCTCTGTCTGCCTCAGGAGTCTTACTCCTTCATTCAGGCCGAGCGACTGCAGTGCCTCCACCAGCGCCTCCACCTGACCTCCCCCCAGCTGCAGAGACGCAAAGACTACATCAGCAAAGGACACCCATGCACACTTTACATGTAGAAAAGCAATGTGGACTACAGACATACAGTCTTCAAAATCAAAATAAAGTAGCCTGACAGAGTTTAGTTTTAATTTAGTTTAGTTGATTTGTTTATTTAACAGAAAATACGCACAACACATTAATTACACCACATTTAGCTATTTAGCCAATCTGCATCTGCAGTTCCTGGGCAGGAGGCAAATTAAAACATTACAAGCAGGAAACATAGCATTGCGTTATACGTTAATAATATAAGAGCATGCGCTGTCTTTGACAAGACCAGCATTTTATACTTATGGAGTGGATAGCATTAACAGCAGGGTTGCTGGGGTGAGTGAGTGTAAGATGGTGTTGCTGAAATGGAGAAAGTTATGAAGAGAGAATGAGAAGGTGGGGTGGGGTGCTCACCTGGTAGTTCTCCAGCAGGCTCTGACAGGGCGATGGGCATTCCTGGTACAGGTGCGTGAGGGTGGCCATGCCCAGCTTCTCCGCTAGCTGCCTCCAGGGAACGTCCCCCCGCTGCATGAGCTCACAGAGCTTCCCGAGGGTCTCGCCGTCCACCTGGGGTGCACCTGGGGGGGGGGGGGGGGTGGGGGCACAGCACAATCAACACCAGGCCTACAGCCACCCGGCTCGTGCTGAATGCTCTCTCGACGTTGCTATGACCATGAACGTTACTTTCTGGGAAACACTGTAAACATCATAAGAATTTTATCAAAGTACATGTGCTGGTTTATGCAAAAACATGACTAAATTTCATTATGATTGAATGTATGATTGTATGACTTGATGTATTTTCATATGGTGTTTATATTATATTATATTAAATTACATCATGAATTAATCATTAATTACATTTACAACTGTGTAGATGAAATGCAATGTAATAAGGATAGATAGATAGAGAGATAGATAGATAGAAAACGTAATTATATACAAAATATAATTGGCTGGTACAGCCTGTATGCATTCCATCGGGGAGTACTTATTCTCTTAAATGGTTTCCATGTCTCTCGTTAGTGCAGTTTAATGGGATATTGGGCTTAGGAGATGGATTATCTGTTATTTCTGAGCTGTGTCTGGGCTGAGCAGGGCAGCCGGTGTGAGAGTACTGGGAACAGGGGCGGCTGTTACGGCTATGAGGGTCAATGTTACCCGCCAGGAGCAGGACACAGCTTACCCTCCTCCTGCTTTTTGGGAGAATGGGCAAGGCCTGCGTTGGGTGCTGGGCTTTGTCTGTAGTCCAGCATGTCCTTTACCTGCAGGAGAGGGAGTATTACTGCAGCACTGCTGTTTCTCCCACATCACACTCACACACACACACACACACACACACGCGTGCACAAAGAGGCACGCATTTCATCAGTCATATCTCTGACACACACACTCACACATACACTAACACACAGCTTCCTTCCTCCCTACCTTTGTGTGAACACATACATAATCATAACACACACTCTTACACACACTGACATGCAGCAGAGCCACTCTGTACATCACTGTATCGGTACTCACCTTCTGCGACTTGCACAGGTCAAAGGGCGTGTGCCCGCGAGCTGGCCTCTTACTGCTGCGAGTCGGCACTCTGCCATGTGGACGGCGTTTCGCTGGCAGCTGTCTGTCTGTCTCACCCTCCTCTTCCTCATCCTCCCCCTCTGATGAAGAGGAGGAGCTGAGGAAGAGTGGCTCATCGTTTTCCAGGTGCCTCTGGGCTCCTGAGGACAAAGTGCAGTACTTGGTGAGATACTGCCATTCCTACACACATAAACTACACACCTGTACACAGCAATGACTTACACACTGAGCCTCTACACTGAAACTACACACCTGTACACAGAGATGACTCACACACTGAGCCCCTACACACTGAGACTATACACCTGTACGCAGAAATGTTGATGCCACTGCATCAACACACCAAGCCAATCTACACACAGAATCTGCTAGCATGACCAGTGGGACCCTGTCTGTATGACCATGTTCATTCGATGACCTCACCAGCGGCAATGAGCATGGAGCAGAGGGTGGGAGAGCCCTCACAGGCAGCCAGGTGGAGTGGGGTGTTCCCCCCGAATGTGCGGGCGTTCACATCGGCCTTCAGCTGCGGGGGAGAGAGAGGGCGAGGAGCAGGTTTAGAGCAGGGCAATGTAGATGCAACGTAGCTTTGAGGAGGTGGGGAGGTGGGAGTGAGGAATTGAGCAGGTGGGTGTGTCAGTGAGGGGAGAGGAGAGGGAGGAGACAGACAGACAGACAGACAGGAGGTGGCAGGTACCTCCGTGAGTAGCACACAGAGACAGACAGACAGGAGGGGGGCAGATACCTCATTGAGTAGCACACATGCCACGGTGAAGAGGTTCTCCTTCACAGCCAGGTGCAGTGCAGTGCTGCCACTCTTTAGGTCCGCCGCGTTAACCTTGGCCCCTCCCTCCACCAGCATCCGCAGACAGCGCGCTCCACCTTTCCGAACTGCAAGGTGAACAGGGAACAGTCCTGGGGGGGGAGACGACGGAAGTCAAACACTCACCATGGCTGTGGAACATGGTTATGAACAGCAATATATAAATAGACACAAACTGAGCATTCTTAACCTTTAACACAGATGACAGACAAAACATAAGTGAAGAAAGCTCCTGTGAGCCTGTGTGCTTCTCTGCTAACCTGTGAGAGTCTGTGTCACTCTGTATCCCACTGTGTTAGCTCTGTGAATCTATATGGCACTGTGTTAGCTCTGTGAGTGTATTTCACTGTGTTAGCTCTGTGAGTGTATCCCACTGTGTTAGCTCTGTGAATCTATATGGCACTGTGTTAGCTCTGTGAGTGTTTCTCACTGTGTTAGCTCTGTGAGTCTGTATCTGACTGCGTTAGCTCTGTGAGTCTGTATCTCACTGTGTTAGCTCTGTGAGTCTGTATCTCACTCTGAATTTGTATCTCACTGTGTTAGCTCTGTGAGTCTGTATCTCACTCTGAATTTGTATCTCACTGCGTCACCTCTGTGAGTCTGGATCTCACTGCGTCACCTCTGTGAGTCTGTATCTCACTGTGTTAGCTCTGTGAGTCTGTATCTCACTCTGAATTTGTATCTCACTGCGTCACCTCTGTGAGTCTGTATCTCACTGCGTCACCTCTGTGAGTCTGTATCTCACTGTGTTAGCTCTGTGAGTCTGTATCTCACTCTGAATTTGTATCTCACTGCGTTAGCTCTGTGAGCCTGTATCTCACTGCGTTAGCTCTGTGAGTCTGTATTCCACTGTGTTAGCTCTGTGGGCCTGTATCTGACTGCGTTAGCTCTGTGAGCCTGTATCTCACTGCGTTAGCTCTGTGAGTCTGTATCTCACTGCGTTAGCTCTGTGAGCCTGTATCTCACTGCGTCACCTCTGTGAGTCTGTATCTCACTGCGCTACCTCTGTGAGTCTGTATCTGACTGCGTTACCCCTGTGAGTGTTTCTCACTGTGTTAGCTCTGTGAGTGTATCTGACTGTGTTAGCTCTGTGAGTCTGTATCTCACTGTGTTAGCTCTGTGAGTCTGTATCTCACTGCGCTACCTCTGTGAGTCTGTATCTGACTGTGTTAGCTCTGTGAGTCTGTATCTCACTGTGTTAGCTCTGTGAGACTGTGTCTCTTTGTGTCAGTTCTGTGAGACTGTGTCTCTGTTATCTCTGTGAGTCTGCGTCTCACTCACCACTGTAGTCGGCCGTGTTGAACAGGTGGGCGTGGCGCTCTCCCAGGTGGGTGAGGAGAACGCGGAGCATGACCTCGTCACCCAGGGCAGCGGCCAGGTGCACGACCGACCTGCCATTGTGGTCCAGGAGGGTGGGGTCCGCCCCCGCCCTCAGCAGGTAGTCCACCACCTTGGGCTGCCTGGTTATCACCGCCAGGTACAGGGGAGTCTGGGAAAAGAAAGGAAATCACAAATTTCACTCCAGAGAAGATGTGTACACATGTGACACCTGTGCCAAACAAATACACTATGACATCATTAGGTGACACCATCTTCACCTGCTTCATAGGGGCACAGACACATAGAGACACACACAGCGGCAGTGACCATGGATATAAGGTCAGTGACCGAGCTGTCCTGTGTGAGAATCAGCCCATCGCTGGACCGTGTCTGAAATTACTACTTGGGTGTCTATGAGTGTGTGAGGACAGCCCTTTTAAAATGGCTGATGTGGTCTGTTACCCAGCTGAGGTGAGGGCCTGTCCACTGGCACATGTGGTCGTATGCTATCCTTTTGAGGTAACTGGTTGTTACCTGTCTGCGAGGGAAATTGTTCTTACCTGTCTCAGGTGGTTGCGGATGTCCAGGATCCTCTGCTGGGGGATTCTGACAATGACAGAGACCAGCTGCTCCACCACCCCAGGCTGCTGGTGGATTATGGCCAGGTGCAGAGGCCTTGGGGGGGGGGCACATGTGCATAGGTGAAACTGTGTGTGCATGCATGCATTATAATTCAGAAAATGCGCAATGCATTTTACATTAGATTACATTATTGTAATTTAGCAGACGCTCTTATCCAGAGCGACTTACATAGGTTACAATTTTTAAACGTTATCCATTTACACAGCTGGATATTTACTGAGGAAATTCTGGGTTAAGTTCTGTACCAAGGGTACAGCAGCAGTGCCCTAGTGGGGAACTAAACTAGCCCTGCTCCTTACCACTACACCATACTGCCACCCCACAGTACCAGTACCAAACAGACTCCAACAGGCACGCTATCAGTGCTCCTTACTGATCTCAGATCAGCTTATGTCACATCCAGCCAAGCGTCCGCTTGCCAACCACTGGCCTGATCAGCGGGGGAAGGTAAGGGAATGGGGAACTCACGTGTCTCCGTTCTCGTCCTGGACGGCGCACAGACGCCTCTGCACCGCCAGCAGGACGCGCACGTCTCCCGTGTGGCAGTAATCCAGCAGAGCTCTGGCCGTCTGCCTGGCCACCTGCGAGGACCGGCTCTGCAGCAGGGAGACTGGACACAGGGGGTGAGGGGTCAGACGTCGAGAGTCCAGCACACAGACAGACTCATAAACGAACGACAATGTTCATCATTCACCTAACATCTTCTGTCACCCAGATGCTTTTAGGCAGGAGGTACATTCATGGTAACTTAAAGTGGACCTCAAAACTGCAATGTTTAGGTATTCAGCCCTAATCACTGTACCACCCTGCAATCCTAGCACTGATTGGACCTGCTTACCAATTCGAAGGAGGTGCTGCTGCCCCAGAACACTGTGTGCCTGCTGCTGATTCGCTGGGGTCCCTGGGGGCGGTGACAAAGTGGACATCTGAGCCCCGCCCCCTTCAGACCCGCTCCCCCACTGGCCAAAGTAGTTTCCGCCGTCCATCTGAGGGTTGTACTGAAAGCCCGAGTCCCCTGGAGGAAGCGGCAAGCAGATCTGTCACATCTACTGTGCTGTCTGAGTCTGCAGCATGTCATAGTGTGGCTACAGGACCGAGTTTATTCAGAGACCCAGAAACAAAATATGCAGCAAGTATTATCAAAGAGGACTCATGGGTAATCAGTGATGTTTTCTCAATCTGGCAGCAAAGTGGCACATTTCTGCAGGCGGATACAGTTCATGGAAATTTGACGGGTATATTGTAAAGTGTTGAACAGTGGGATACTAAACAGCATGGAGTGCATTCAAATTACAGCCAGTGCTGTGGATACTGGTGCCCATATCAAAGAAATGGAGCTTCATATCTGGGTCATTTTGATCTGTGATATCCTACAAATCACTGTTCAGTTTGGGTCTGTGATCTTAATCACTGCGAACACATTATGCCTAAACGTTCGACGATAACACATTGATTTACGATTCTCTCACCTCCTCCTACTCCTCCTCCTCCTCCTGCTCCACCGTAGCCTCCCGCTCCTCTCCCCTGCCCGCCAGCACCCCCCTGTGGTCCGGGCCAGTGGTCATACATGTGGGGCAGGGGTTTCTGCCTCTTGCGCAGGACCTCCTCCTTATCTGAGGGACCAGTGAGAAGGAAAATAAGGGGAGAAAGAGGACTTTCAGATCAGAGGCAGCTACATGTGTGTCTCCTCCTGTCTGCCCACACCTTTACTCACCTGGAATGGCACCTGGCCTGAGATTAGTTCATCCAGTGTGCACAATGTGCGTGTGGGGTAGCGGTTAATGAGCAGGGCGTGTAACCCCTAATCTGCCAAGTCGATTTGCCGGGTGGGGTATTTCTGTTGTACCGTTGGGCACGTATTTAACCTGACTTGTCTCAGCATGTGTCCAGCTGTATAAATGCATAACGTAAAAATTGTACACCTTGTAAGTTTCTCTGGATAAAAGAATCTGCTAAACTAGTGGAATGCAACGGCAGATCTTTGTAAGATGAAACAGAAGCTGTTCAGGGAACAGACATATGGTCACCAGACTGCAGAAAGCTATCCTATCCTAAATGGCAGGGCTCAATGCACATTCTGATCTATAAAATCAGAGTAGAATCACACTTTAATCCGGAAAAAGATACCAATCCCATCATATATAACCAATCTAGTCCCTCTCTTTCTACATCCAGCCCCTGTCCCGGCCCTGGGGGAGTAGCTCACCTTGGACATGGGGCACATAGGTGAACTGCTTGGGTTCACTGCAGTCACCCCCAGTCTTCCTCCTCAGCTGCAGGAACACCGTGACGGGTCGGTCGATCTCCAGGCTGTGGTACCGGGGTGTCTTAAACACTATGGCATACTGCAATAGGAGGAGGGGAAGTGATGTCATCAAGAGGGGACAGGGTATCCATGTAAAGTTTTAATTCATGAGATTGCCTTAATTTTACACACATACACACATACACACGTTACATTACAGCACATTACATTCATTTAGCAGATGCTCTTATCCAGAGAGACTTCCAGCACAATAGAACATAAGTATATCCATTCACTCGGCTTCCCTTGTCTAGTCAAGTAACACACATGCGCACACACACACACACACGCATGCACACACACACACACACACACACACACCTGCTTGTGAACATCAGTGGGAGAGAAATCTCCAAAGGCCTCCCAGCTTTCATCTTCGTCCTCCTCATAGAAACGAATCTCAATATCATCTGGAAATGAGAGGAGGAGGAAAAGGGAACAGGATTCAGCAGGGAGGACCACACCCATACACATTACACAGACGAGTGACCAATGCCCACATAAAACAAGATTTGCACTTTGTTGCAAACTATTTGCACTTTGTTGTATGAACATTCACAATGTGACATTCATATTGTACTTTGTATTTATATCTCTGTTATTCAATTAAAATAACATTAGAGTTGTAACTGCTGGTCTATGTCATATGTGTTCAGACAGAAGCCTTGTTTATAGATTTCACAGAGAGGAACACAGCTGAACAGCTCCCCCTGGATGAGGTCCATGACCAGTGACCCATGGAAATGCCTCTCAGCTGTGAGCAGGCTGGACAGTGGAGGGTTTGACCTCTCACCTTTCTGCACCTTGTCACAGAGCAGGAAGACCTCGTCCCCACCCAGCACAGAGCCGCATGTCTTGTCCATGCGGGAGATTCTCAGATTGGAGGCATTGGGTGCCTCTGGGGAGGAGAACAGTGGTTACCCCTTATGTCAAACGTAAGATAGCACATATCCATAAGAAGCACAATGGTGAATTGCAAGCAGTCAAGACAAGCAAAAAATGTTTCAAAAAACCTCCCACTGCAGCAGGTGTAGCACGTGTATTTGAGCATGACTGGGTAACTGCATTTTGCTTCATCCATTCTGCTGAGTCCCTCACTGTGCTCAATAAACATCATCCAATCTGCTGAGTCCCTCACTGTACTCAATAAACTTCATCCGATCTGCTGAGTCCCTCACTGTACTCAATAAACTTCATCCATTCTGCTGAGTCCCTCACTGTACTCAATAAACTTCATCCGATCTGCTGAGTCCCTCACTGTACTCAATAAACTTCATCCATTCTGCTGAGTCCCTCACTGTACTCAATAAACATCATCCGATCTGCTGAGTCCCTCACTGTACTCACTAAACATCATCCAATCTGCTGAGTCCCTCACTGTACTCAATAAACTTCATCCGATCTGCTGAGTCCCTCACTGTACTCAATAAACATCATCCAATCTGCTGAGTCCCTCACTGTACTCACTAAACTTCATCCATTCTGCTGAGTCCCTCACTGTACTCACTAAACTTCATCCAATCTGCTGAGTCCCTCACTGTACTCAATAAACTTCATCCAATCTGCTGAGTCCCTCACTGTACTCAGTAAACATCATCCAATCTGCTGAGTCCCTCACTGTACTCACTAAACTTCATCCATTCTGCTGAGTCCCTCACTGTACTCAGTAAACATCATCCAATCTGCTGAGTCCCTCACTGTACTCACTAAACTTCATCCATTCTGCTGAGTCCCTCACTGTACTCACTAAACTTCATCCATTCTGCTGAGCCCCTCACTGTACTCAATAAACTTCATCCAATCTGCTGAGTCCCTCACTGTACTCAATAAACATCATCCAATCTGCTGAGTCCCTCACTGTACTCACTAAACTTCATCCATTCTGCTGAGTCCCTCACTGTACTCACTAAACTTCATCCAATCTGCTGAGTCCCTCACTGTGCTCAATAAACATCATCCAATCTGCTGAGTCCCTCACTGTACTCAATAAACTTCATCCATTCTGCTGAGTCCCTCACTGTACTCACTAAACATCTGACAGCTCTTCAGCTCTTCATCAATGCAGCTCTTCAGCCCTCACCTGAACACCTGAAACACCACCACCTAAAGCAATTTCTTATGTCTTAAGCTTTGTTTTTATTTATAAGAAAAAATATTGTGGTTTAATATATCTCTACCAGCTAGCTTGTACCTTGTCTGACTCTATATGGCTATTTGCTTGTGTTTGTACTCTGCCTCACTTGTAAGTCGCTTTGGATAAAAGCGTCTGCCAAATGAATGAATAGAAACAAATGTAAATGTAAATAAAAAAATGCTTGTATTGCAGTATACATTTCAGTGATATATATTATACCAAATTATCCTTGAATGTTTGACTCTCTCAACATCATCATACCATCGTCACCCTATACTTAGTGCTAATTTATACCAGAGGCCTCTGACTGAAAACTAAAGGTAGGTGATCAGCAAATGAATGCTTATATAATAATAACAACAATGTCAACAACAAATACACTAATAATAATCACGATAATAATAATAATAATAATAATACAAGTCAAGGGGTGTCCCTCTCACTCACTGCTGTCGTAGATAGGGCCGGAGATGACAGGCTTCAGGGCACGGGTGTACCCCCCTTGACTGTCCTGTAGGAAGGCAGTGAACTTTAACCTCACTACGTTCAGGTCCATGCTGTTCCCGAGCTCCCTGGCCTCCTTCAGAATGGCCTTCTCCTCCACGTCTGCAAAGCCGGTCGCGACCGCAACCGCATGCGTGTCGGTTACACCACAGTCACAGCAACAAAGGGCACAATACTTATATAATAATTATTATAATAATTATTACTTATAATAATAAAAACTGGGAACTCAATTCTCCATTACAGTGATGGCCTGGGTAACGAAGGGTCACATGGACCGCCTTCTCCTCCAACTTCTTTGGGGCTGAATGACACTCTCCACATCTATGTGTAGCCTACCCAGCATGTCACTGTGCTGTATGGCTAAAACCATGAGTCTCGGAGCCTCTACGAGCCAATGAGGCCTGTCAGTGAAAAGGGGGGTGGGCATCAGGGGTCTTACCAGTCAGATGGCTCCTGCCCTGTTTCTGCCTCATCCTCTCCTGCCTCAGTCTCTCTGTCAGCACCTCCACCGCACATTTCTTGGTGACGTGGAGAATACCCAGGCTGTTGAACCTTGATAGAGAGAACAGTGACAGAGAGGCAGAGTCTCAAACACAGAGAGAGGGTGGGACAGAGTCTCAGACACAGAGAGCGACAGAGCGACTCAGACACAGAGAGAGGGTGGGACAGAGTCTCAGACACAGAGGGAAAGAAAGAGTGTCTCAGACACAGACAGCGACAGAGTGTCTCAGATGCAGAGAGAGGGTGGGACAGAGTGTCTCAGATGCAGAGAGAGGGTGGGACAGAGTGTCTCAGACACAAACACAGGCACAATGTGGTATACCCCTGGAGGGGGGACACTCACTGTGCCGTAAGGTCCTTGGGTCCCACGATGACGCTGCACACGCCGCGATCATCGCAGTTCTTTCCCACCAAGCTGTGGGCGTGGAGACGTGGGGGGTCTGTGTGGGTCACCAGCTGCACCTCCACCCGGGCATGGCCCACATGGTTATACACCTGGAGAGAGACCAGTAAAAATAAAGAAAAACCCTCTAAGACCAGTAAAAATAAAGAAAAACCCTTTAATGAGCACGTGTCCAAAATTTTGAGTGGAACTCTTAAGTCCACCATAACTGTGAATAAATAGCAATAATTACGTGTATATTTTTGAAATACATAGTGCATACAATGGCATGCTACACACAGTAGACCACTGACATCTGTCGCCCTGACATAAGTATCACTGATTATATAGTTAGCATATAGCACTCTAGCACGCATCTAGAGTGAATTATGCTGCTTGTTTACTATTATGCACGTTTATCATTTTGTAGCAGTTAACACAAACAGATTTTTGCCTGAAAATGAATTTGTGACCAAAATAAAAACTGGCTGGCAGAGAAGCAGTGCTGTGGTGGTTCGAACCCCTTACCCTGGCATATGGAGATCGGAGCCCTAAAAATGACACCCGCAGTGGGATGTCCAGCTCACCTTTACGGTGGGGTAGGTCTTCTTGTTCTTCTCACTGGAGGCTCCCGGTAGACCCCCGTGAGAGGGTCCCTCACACTTGTACCGGAACCTGAAGCCTCTCTGTGGGAAAAAAACAAGGATTGGCTGAGTCAGGTCATGGACAGGAGCCAGAACAGGATAAATCCTGCCCCACAGTAACCCACCCCCAGCCACATGTGCTTCTAGTGACATGTTCAGAATCAATTGCACATTAACTTAGCTCATCCCGGATGCTGTTAAGAGAACGAGCTTTAAATACGCAGGTACTAACAGCTACACCATCAAAGCCTCCCCCACTTCAACCTGAAATCCAACGACCGTGCCTCTGGATCCAGTCAATCTCTGCACACACAGCAACTGAAGCCTACGGTTAGCAGCGTGCGTTGGTGGACCATTTACAACACAGCACATGCACACATCAGTGAGGTCTCTGCTGCATGCTGTAGCTGGGATTTGAAAAAAGACTTGCTGGAGCTGGATATGACTGGACTGGATGTGACTATCATAATGACCTCACCTGTTTTGGTTCCTCAATTATCTGTAAGTAGGGCCCATGCTCTGAAATAAAGAAACAAGCTTCTTGTTATTGCTGTGACACGGATTAACAGGTTACTAAAATCCACTCGTATCACTGCAACTTGGGGAGAGTTTACACAGGGCGCCGGGGTTTGCACCTGTCTCCATGAAAGGCTCCGCCTTCATGCCCGCAGGGGCCATGTGATGGTACAGGATGTCAACCATGTCTGGCATCAGGATCTGGGGGCGGGGGCAAGACGAAAGTCAGAACAGGAATAGATTTTCTACATTCCAGGCCAAAACACCAAGAAAGAAAAGCACAGCTCATTCCCAACCTCCACTCAGTGCAAACACAAAGCTTAGGCCTCTTCTCCAAGTCAGTGTAACTCTTCCACAGTATATTTGTTTCCTTTCAGGGACACCTAAACTATAGATGCTGGACAAGGTTTAAAAAAGTAACATTTCCCTAAATTGCATAACTTTAAACATCAAGGCCAAACTGGGTGCAGTGTGGCTAGACTGGAATCTGTGCCTTAGTCTTACTCGTGCTGATCATGTCACACGGAGCAATATCATTTGAGAATACAGAACAGATGTAGTTCAGATGTGCTGCAGATCGCCCTCCAAAAACAGAAACAAGGAAAACTACTGAGGTCAAACTAGGTCAAAAACAAAAGTATAGCCACATTCTGTCCACGTTCTGTCCTTGTTGGCATTCTGCAAATCTTCAAATTCAAGCAGAATAAAACAGAAGTCTTACCTCACTGTCCATCATGTCTATATTATAGTGGGCATCTTCCATCCTGAGGCAAAACAAAAGAAATCATAGTAAATATTTAGCTAAATAACAAAAGGAAAAATCTGCAATCTGATGTAAAAACTCCCTCTTGACTCAGAAATTTCTCTGCCTGTTTATTAACAAGTGTCACATTTCAGCACCTTACTACACTCAACATAATGTTCCTCAATAAGACGTGATTTTGCATTATTTAATTGCTACTATAAATTACATACACAAAATAAGTTTTACTTTTAAATATAATCCATCTTTGAGGATGGATTTTAACGGAAGTGATTTGGCTAAGTGCCTTGCTTAAGGGCAAAACCCCACTCACACAGGGTTTGAAAGTGAAAGTGCTAGTCACACTGCGACTCTGTAAGCCCTGTATTAGGGCACAGTACACGTTCATTACTGTAATATATCGATTGGTTCTTATCAGTAAGTCTGCTCAGACATTGACCTGTACTAAGAGGATAAACGAGTACTTTCGTTTACTCGTGCACCGGATGGATGTGTGCTCTCGCTTCACAGCAGGTGGTTGTGTTTGTTTCTCTCTCACACACTGCTGTAGTTGTTTCCCTCCGGAAGCAGGGCAGAGAGGAAACCCCCAAGCACACTGGTTACACACTCGCACGTGCCAGCGAAGGCACGCATAAACACACACACACTCACTCGCAGACAGACACACACACTCACACGCACACTCACTCGCAGACAGACACACACACTCACACGCGCCAGAGTGCATGTAGGCATCAACACACACATTTCTTTCATGAGCCTAAGCCACTGTGACATGACATGTGACACGCTCATTCTTCCAGTCTGTGGGGAAACGGCCTACCTTCCCTGTGAGTAACAAGAAGGACAAGGAAACAGCTATTTATAGCATGACATATGACAAATTATGTGTTCCTGTACAACCAGCCAAGTGATAGACATGTTCAGTGATGTCTGCTATACCTTAAAGTTCTGTCATCATTACCACCAAGGGTAGATCTTACAGACCCATTCCCTTTAATTGTTGTTATATTTTCTAACTTATAGCAGGTTTGTGCCTTCCTGTACTGAACATCCCCAGAATTACCTTTATAATACAAATATCCTTATGTCACTTACAAGAGCAGCCATTGCCTTGGTATTCCTGAGGGAGAAATGCAAAGTAAACCAGCAGAAATGTAAAAGCTTCAGTCCTTTCTAAAGCGGAGAGGAGGATGCTTTCTGGTTTTCTGGGCCCAGTCTCTGAATGCAAGGCCGACTCTCAGAGGAAACACAGCTGTTTCACAGCAGTTTCTCACATTTCCCGACAGGTTTTCCAAACAGTCCCAGGGGAGTCCTTGGCTATGCCCAAACCCATCATATCAGCGAGACAGCCAGTTTCCTTCTCCTCTCAGGCTACAATATTCTGAGCCACTGGACACCACTTTTCCACCGTCTTTTTAGGGTCTTTTCACAGCACAGCCAGATACGTTGGCACACAGCGCAGAGTGTTATGAACAGAGAAGCACTTGTTAGTGCTGTCTGAAGCACGAGCAGGGTCCTCACACATTATGATGGAACAGCAGGCGTGCAGGGTATCCAGGCAGTATGTTACCTTGGTTACCTCTCCTGAGGAATGGGGCTGGAGGGAAGCTGGCAGTCCCGGTTTCTGGCCAATTGCTTTGGTGGCATTCCAGCACAGTCTATATTCAACCCGCTCTGTCGTGGTCTACACCCACCTCTGGCTCATTACAGTGAATGCACCTTGGGCATTTCGTCTGCGCTGTAATCTCAGCACACTACAGCATCAGGTTGCCAGTAGCACTGGCCCGCTGGTGAATGTACCTGTCCTAGAAGTTTGCCCTCCGTAAGTAATTCAAGGGCTTGGTCCCATGACTATATCAGAGATCCAAAGTTCAGCAAAGTGCGTGAGAGTCAGCGGGAGGATATATAACCGGAACTTCGCCGTCAAAGACAGGTGGAGAGGTAGAGGGCTGGCATGTCGGCGCTCAACTCGCACACTGAGGCGCTGTCCCTTTAAATCAGTCAGAGTCCTTCCGAGAGATCAGATTCTTGTAGCCAGTGCCTTTTTGTGTCAGTGCAGTTTTGTGCTTTTTTTGCGAGGAGATAAACGTGAGTAAGGGAAGAAAAATGAAATCCACTCTCAAATGTATGAGATCGTGGGGCCTGAGAGTGGGGGAGAGAATCACGGTCCCCACGCTGGGTGCTGTAAGCGCGCCAACGGGACTGGAGGTGACAGTCACACCTGCGAGAGGTGAAACCCGCCCCCTTCTTCCTCTGCATCAGCGAGTTAAGAGTGTGCTGCACCTCAAACTTCCCCAAGGGTTTTCTCTGGAGGTTAAACATGGGGCATTTTCTCAGTAACTTGTTACCGCTAAACCTGCCACGTTAGCCAGGCTGAGAAAAGTTATGACCATCAGAAGGAAAGTCAAACTCCTGGACGAGGTTTCTCAAAGTTGCCTCATGGGGCTGGTATGTCAACAGAGTTTATCTCTAACCTTCTCTTGATTGCTCAATCTCGTTTTTATTCATCATGTACAATTATTGTTATTAATCGTCATCCTTTACTCAGTCTGTTACTTTAAGATAAAATGACACACTACAGCTGACGATCACACACTTGTCATGTGCTCCAGATATTTAACTGCAGTGCATTCTGGGGCTATGCAGGTCATTGCGAAACACAAGTGAAGCCAAGAAAACTGGTTAGAGCGAAAACTGAATTTGTAAACAATTATGCAAATCATTTATTTCATCAGGTGGTTAAAAATCTCCCTTCAAAGAGGGGACTGGCCAAGGAGGCAGCAGAGAAAGGTGTGAAAATGATAACCAAACACAAAACATGCACCCTAAATGACAAGAAGAAACCATAGTTCATAAGAACAGGCAGTCTGCCAGATGTCAAATAGTTTAAATTTTGAAAACAGGCACATTCTTGCTGTGCTGTGGGTAATGTGTTTAAACTCTTCCAAGAAATGGGAGAGTCAAATTTTAACTGTTTATGCTTACTGTTCCAGTATATCTGTCTGAAAGGATCCAGGCTGGGATGTGACAGTGCACATGCAGGTGTTGCGAATTGATTCATAACATTGTCAAAATGTTTTCTGAGAACTTTAGTGGCCCATAACAGTGCAACAACCTCAAAGAATCGTTACGACAATGTCAGTGCAAAATGTCACAGCAAATCAATTTGCACCGTCTGACACCTCTGCTGCTTAAATGTAGGAACTGCAGCGATATCACTCAAAAAACAAAAAAGCAAACACAAAAAACAAAATGGCTCCTAGATCCCTCCTACATCCCTCCTATAGTACATATTTCTGGGGAAAGTACCTGGGAAAAAGCAGGCGTTCTTCTATATTCATATAATGTCTATGTGACATTTTTCAAGGTAGTCATTCCTCTGTGGTACTGTATACCATGCAGGGATGGATACTGTGTCCAACTGATAAAAACAGGTATGAAGGTGAAGCACCCGAGGAAGATCTTGTTAAAACTGCAGCCGTTTCCACACACAGCTGCGGAAATGAGACATTTAAAGCTCAGATTTACCAGAAAAATCAGCCCGACATCAGTCTGACCTACATCGGCAGTGTTGTGAACCGCGAGAGAGAGGGAGGAAGGAAGAAAAGAGAGGCACGGAGCTGAGCAAGGTGCGACTGGCGGAGGTGAACGAGGAGGCGTCTATCGGAAACAGGTTTTGGACTTTCTTTTTCATCTCACCTTAAGGAGGACAACCTGAGATGCTCTGTGACTCAAAGCGCCAGCAGGGATTTTTCTCTGGGATTTTTAAAGTACGTAAAAAGAAGGGCTGGTAGTTAGCTGCAGTCGGCAGGAGAATTTCCGACAAAAAGAAAAAGAACAAAGGACTTTCTGGCTCCGCCCACCTCCCAAGCGTTATACCACACACTCTGCAGCGACAGGAAGGAATATGTTTCATGTAAAAATAATCTGTTAAGCCAGCTGCGGCACACACTGGGGTTTCTGAAGTTACATTTGTGCTCACCCCCACTCTAACCTGTGTAGCATCCATAATTCGGCATGCCCACACCCTTGTCTTTACAGTCAACACTTTCACAAGTGTGCACACACACACACAGACACACACACACAAAATAATGCATGCAGGTAATATGCACTAATCTTACATATAGTTTTCCTCTGTCTTATAGTTACGGATTTTGATCACCTGCTAGGTTGCTATTTTGATAAATTGCCTTTTGTCCACATACATCAGTTTTCTACTAGCTTTATACGTAATTGAATGGAAAATAGAGGCAGATTAATCTTGTTTACATTTATATTTACATTTATTTATTTAGCAGACGCTTTTATCCAGAGTGACTTACAAAAGTGCATATAGTGGGCAAACAGGCACAGGCACAAGGGCAAGATGTGTACAGGTCAATCTTGTGTAGACTATACTGAGATGCTGTATTGTTCTGTCCACAGCACAACACTTCCTATATCTGTATGAAATATATAAAGAATTTCCTCAGCAGAGGACAGTACTGTCACAGAATCTTATTCACAATACTTAACACTGTATAATATGTGGTGTATAAATTCTTCAGATGATTATTTAAATGCAAAACAAATTTTATGTGAGATATCTACAAATACGATCTCTAGACTTATCATCACTTGACATTAATATTGATAAAGAAATCACTTATTATGACTTAATAATAATAATGACGTGTGAAACTGATTTTTAAGTACTTTTCAAATACCGGAATAGCTGGTGAATGAACTGTCGTTGGCTTTATCAGTCTTCTATAGAAATTACTTTAAATATTGAGTGGTTTTTTTTTTTTTTTTTTTTTTTTGTTTTTTTTGTTTGTTTGTTTTTTTACTTCCGTCGGTCTAGTTACCTTTTTCTACGCATTATTTTCATTACATTGATGAGGAACAGATCTATTTAATCTGCTAAAAGAAACCTGACCCATTCACAAAATTGGAACTGGCAATTTAGCAATAGGCCTATTGCAATTTTGCGAAAATTAATCTCCAGGAAAAGCATGCCAGTAAAGGTGGGCTCTAATTGATCCGAAAACGCTGCTGGTAAGAGATCATCTCATTTGAATGCATATCTGAACAACATATTTAACTGCATGACCGCATTCAAAAATGTACTATAAAGACAACTGATATAACTGATTCGCAAGTAAGATACAGAAATTTCAGAGACTAAACGCTCGTGAAAACTGCCCATTGGCAGTATGCTGTCGTTGTCAGTACGTGTTAAGAAGAAAACGAAAATCTGAAGAAATTAATCTCATTAAACAAAGACAGGTCACAACATGTATGTATGCGGTACATACCCCCGAGGTCCCGACATGATTCGTCTGTGCCTTGATGCGCAACAGCGTCGTGCTCGACCTAAAATCCTCTGCAAAAGACGCGTTAGACCTTATTAAGGTGCATACTGTGATTTCCGAATATACCCCCATACCCGCGAAATTACCACAGTCTGTGACAGCTGACTTCCCGTGCAAACAGCGGGGTTCATTACATCACCCAAAACACTCCAGGGGAATTCTCTCTAGCCCGAGGCATTGTTTTGGTCAGCCTTGTCAAAATGTACAACCACATAACGTTTCATTTTAGTCTGCCTCAACAGAAATGTCATGTTATATCGTAATATAACGTAATATCTGTACAAACTATACTTGATGAGCATATACATCGATCGTAGCAAGCATTGTTTTCTGCAAGAATGCAGTTCGTCCTGTACGAAATAGACTGAAAGCAAGAAACGAAACACAACATTCCTGACGACAAGGGTTTAATGACTGTACTGGATACACGAGACGAATTTAAGACACTTTTCCCACTAAAATATACTTTTAAAAGTTCGACTAAGACAGTAGTAGCCTTTTATATTACAAAGAATCAGTCTGAGTGGCATTGATAGCTAGGTATATCATCATCATCATCATCATCATCATCATCATCATTGGATATTCCAGGAATAACTTCCAATAATAAGGTTACAATAGCTCGGAGAGGTTCACAGGCTGTGTCAATAAGATCTAACTGCACATGGCCAGAGCAACAAATTAACGTGTTCATGGAAAAGTTATCAACGACTAATTTAATGACGAATGGCTTAAAGTGCTATAGTAAGTAAATTAAAGTCTGCAAATAACTAAAAAGGTCGCCTTCAGTCTACATATATATAAGTTTCAGGACTGCCGCTGTTTCAAACGTGACGGGAGAGGTTGGCAGGTGTCATTAGGCTATCACAAACGAGAGGGTACCGCGGTTTTTAAACTGCTGTTCCTTTTTGAAAAAAAAGAAAGAAAAAGGAAATAACACCCTACTCCAAATAGGCATGCATTTTTAATAAAACTACATCCATACCTGTTCATTGTTCCCGATGGTCTGGGTATTTTTTTTTTTAATTTACTGATGACAGTCCCTCTTGTGGCTAATACGGATGATGATATGTCATTAGCTTCTGTAGTCAGTTAGCTAATTAATTAGCTATCGCCGTTTCCAGAACAGAACAGTTCAATACTTCCACAGCACGCACAAATGTTTTCACTAAAATTCCCCTTTCCTAATGCATAGTTTATTCACCTGCGTTATGCATTTAAAGTTATGGTGCCTACACCTCGGTTCTACGCCTGTCTTCTCCCTAATATTCTTGGATGCGCACGGAAAGTCCCCCCGTTCGTAGGGGAATTCCGGAGACAACGTTAACGTCAATTTCCCAGCCAGCCTATCGGCTGATGAAAGAGGAACATATGCGTTCTGCACCCGCCCTCTCTGCGCATAATGTCATCTGGCGCACGAGCAGCGCGTGTCCACACCAGCAGTTTTTGTGATAGTTGTCCTTGAAATATTGCATGTAATGGTAGCGAGTGTCAAATATATGTTTCTGTTTATGGATACTGCAAACTGACCGTGTAGAGCTTTACTGGTATGATTCCCTCTTCGCAGACTAAAACAAAATAATAGAATCTGCAGAAGCCGATGACTATAAAAATACTTCAACAAGTAGCTCTGACTGCAAATGTTTTTCGGCAACATCCAAATATTGCGGGGTTTCCCCACAAGGAGGGAACATACATAGTAAAATAAGCAAATCCTGACTGACTCAAAGGTGAGAGAACATCAATGGACGCAGATAGCATTCTAACAACCAAACGCTTGCGTTTAAACCACAACGCTTTGCTTGAAATGTCTCGGTGTTTTGATCAAATCAGAATCAGAAAAAATTATCGGTGAGTCAACCCAAGTTTTGTTGATGTTATAGTTGAAAGTGGACATTTGGTTGACGACATTTCTCGTGCCGCAGAGGCGTCATTGCCAGTCATGACGCGCACTGCCAAGGCGCTGCACCTCGTTTGGTGGACCCCCATTGACTGTGTGTTGTAGTGTAGCTACTGGCGGGGAATCCCATATTCATTAATTGGGCACTTCATCAAAAGGCGAAAAGACACATCACATTTCAATTTGCAGTATGTGTTGGGATGAAAACAGCAATAGCAAGCGCGTCTCCAAGGAGGCATTTGACCAAGGGTTGACGCATAACGTACATGCAACCATTTCGGATTCTTAATAATGACGCTACACAGACAGGTACTTGTTTCCATTTAAATATAAATGTTTGACTACTATAACCGTAAAACTGTTGAATAGCACATTTAAGTATGTACTCATGAGAATATACTTAAGCGATTGTGAAGCAACGCATATAAATAGATGTAAGTTATGTAACTGAGTGAGCTGAAGATATCTACTAACAAGGAATCATATGTTTCTGATGGAACCAAAGAACTATTCAGTGTCTACTCTTTTAATGTGCAATCTTTTTTTTTTTTTTTTTTTTTTTTTGCTGTATCTGCATTTTGCCTTTTTGTCACCAGTTGACATCTTCTCATCACTTGTTACAAATAGGAAGTTATCTTTAATTGTGCTGAAGACATGTCTGCTTGAATTATTCAAATATTTCTAATTCAACAACAGATGTAAACTAAAAAAAATGCAGTTGATGAAGCTGTTCATTAGTTTTGAAGTGTTAGTTGTAAATATCTTCAGTTTAGTTACAGATATCAGAACTTGCTAATGTTGAGAATGTTGTGTTCTGATAATGTGGACATCCACAACTGAGGAATTGATGTGAAGACCTGAATTATAGAGATCGTTACACTACATTATTGTCATTTAGCAGATCCAGAATGACTTAGGTCTATACAGCTGGATATTTACAGAGGCAATTGTGGGTTAAGTACCTTGGCCAAGGGTACATCAGCAGTGCCCCAGTAGGGATTCAAACCAGCAGCCTTTTGGTTACAAGCCCCGCTCCTTACCTCTATGCTCCACTGCCGACAGTCATGAATGAAATGAAAGTGAAGCTAAAGTGAACTTGACCTGTAGCTATCAGGAACAGGACACAGCTTGCCCTAATCTGCCCTGCTGATCTGACTGCATGAGACTGTGTGTGAGTGACAGGGGCACAAAGGACAGATCTCCTCCCTGCTCAGCTCTGCTCCCAGCATCCACTGCAGCACTGCTGCTGCTCAGCCAGTAGGGGGCAGCATTATCTCAAACACACACACACACCTCTATTTCTTCTATTTCCACAGTAGTTGCTGTCTCTTTACATTGAAGGGGAGGTGATTTCAAATGATTTTTGCCACAAAGGAGAGCTAGAAATAATCTAGATGTGAAAATATTTGCTCATCCAAAATAAATAAACAAATAAATGGAAGCAAGGAGACATGTGAAGACATCCACCCATGACTGAGGAGTAAGAAACACTGTTTCCGATTCATCTTTAAATTCTTTACAAAGGACAACACAACCAGATCTGTCGACCTGCCGGTGGTTGACGGTCCCTAGTATTCCAGTATTACCACACAAGATGTCTTAAGTGCCATCATAACCTGGCCTGTCTCTGACGGGAATGGATGAAGGTATCACACAAGGGAGCCATAGATTTTTTTAAAAAATGACATTTTCTGTATCTAACAGGAATCTTCCATCCATGTCAAAGACTCTAACTCAGTAACATTGTTGCTCACGTTTTGTTTGGCCACAGCAGTCCGAAAAAACATTCATAAATACCTTCAATGTAAAGGATGCTATCAACCAGCAGAGGGCAGTGCTGATCAAAATCACTGAGGCCCCTAAGAATTACAGAGGGTCTGCATTCTCTGACATCATCCACTGACACTCAATACTTAGTCCCATCCCCATAATTATGTTTTGACCCTGGCCCCATCCTCAGACCACCTGCCCTATCCCTCCACCCTGCAGATTGCAGCTGAATTCTCAGCCACAACAGGTGAAGGACTGTGTTTCTCGCTCTCTATTTCTCTCTCTCTCTCTCTCTCTCTCTCTGTCTCACACACACACACACTCACACATACACACACACACACACACACACACACAGACACATACACATTTAAATGACGCATTAATTTTTTAAAACATGCATTTGTAAATCTAAAGTATATGGCTATAATCTGTCATAAAGCTCCTTTTTGTTTTTTTATCTAACAGCAAATGATATTCAAAACAGATGACCTACATTGTTTCAGTAACACATCTGATTTTAATAACTTAAAATATACTTTGGTTGAAAATAATTGTGCCAACCTGCAGTGTTATGGGGATGTGTATGTTCTGTGTACAGCAATCAGTGCAGGTTGAAGATTTCAGTTTACCCCCATGCTGAGTCCGGGCCTGCACAAACCTGTTTACTAGGACACAGTCTCTCTGGACTCTCGCTCTCTCTCCCTCTCTCTCTCTCTCTCTCTCTCCCTCTATCTCTCTCTCCCTCTCTCTCTCTCTCTCTGTTCTGTTCTGTATTCTCTAAGTGGAATTGAAATGAACAATCTAAGAAGTTCAGCTATACATAGTCAATGAAACCATATGTCCATACCAATGAAATTGAAATAACAAATATGTATATATTCACCTCACTCTACCTTCCAGAACTTCAAATAAAGGTTCAATGATGTTTAGATGTTTTAAACAAGGAGGCCATGGAAGATTTTTGACATCTTCCTGGTGCTCACAAAAACACTCATGAGTTGATTTAGCAGTGTGTATGTAGGCATTATCATTTTGGAATATGGGAACATCTTGAACAATATTTGTAGGGTGCATTTAGTTGCCCAAAATGGCTTCTTTGGCCATGATTCTACCATTCACAGCAAGCAAATATTCGATCTTTGTTTGGACAACATATCTGTTATTAGTGTGAAGTGAGAATACATGGTCTGATGTACGGTAGTTTGGAAGAAAGCTAACCTAAGTCTTACTTAATCGTTGCATTCAGTAAGGAAGGCCATTGTCCAGGCATTAATCACACTGCAGAAATCCTTTCCCAGATTCACACAGTTCTGTCTATCTCTCTGTCTCTCCAAACCATAGTAATTTGTTAGGACAATTAAAAGATAAATAGATAATAGATAATTTTGTACCTTGTAAGTTACTCTGGATAAGTGAAATGAAAAAATTGTAAAGTTAAAAAAGGCCTTCAGAATGCCCACATTACTTGAATTTAATGGCTCTTCTTTCCAGGAAAAAGCAGTTTAATTTATAACCCTCCCCACGTCACCCCTCACCCCTCACCATCAGGGTGGTGGGAGTTGCCCGCCAGGGAGCCAATGAGAGGGCAGCACTGGCCCTTTGAAACTTGACCATGATTGATTGCCATACACTGCAGCAGTCAGAGAAAACAGGACCATGAGCAGTGAAGAGGAAAAAGGGAAGGAGAGATAGAGAGAGAGAGAGAGAGACAGCGAGAGAGAGAGAGAGAGAGAGAGAGAGAGCGAGAGAGAGAGAGAGAGAGAGACGGAGAGAGAGAGAGAGAGAGAGAGAGAGAGAGAGAGAGAGAGAGAAGGAGAGAGAGAGAGAGAGAGAGAGAGAGAGAGAGAGAGAGAGAGAGAGAGAAAGAGAGAGAGAGAGAGAGAGAGAGACTGGCTGTATCTGAAGTTGGCACACCATGTGAAATTACATGCATATTCACAGATCTGTAAATCATCTTGGATGGCTCAACCTAGTCCCTTTTCCCACCATCCCAGCCAATCCACAGAGTGTACAGATCAGGGGATATGTGCACATTTTTGTTGCACAGCATGACGTCCTCTGACCCGCCCGCTGGCAGAGTGTGCCTGAGCCATGAATCTCCGATCTCTAATTGGTGGAGAGGTCTGGGCCCGACCTGAGCCGTAACGCTGACCGACAGCAGTAAAGCGCGTGGGGCTCCGGCCTCCAGCGTCATCATCTCCATACTGGGCATGTGCTGTTGGGAGCCAATGAACATGGTCACTTCAGTGGCCCCACCCTATTAAATACTCACTTTGCCCATGTGCTTGCAGCCAGGACACACATAGTATGCCTGTATCAATCAGGCACTCGACACGGCTAGTGAACTCTCACGCATATCACTGCGCTAACTGAGCGACTTTCCACAATCGCAGGGCAGACAGAGAAACAGCTGGGTAAAACAGCATGTGCTCTTTGTTGCATAAATGCCAGATGTGTGGCGACCGCTCTGAGGTCATGGGTTTGAGTAAGATAAATAGAGAGAGAAATTGTTGGTCCAAATGACCCTGAGATTCTGTTCTGACTCAAACAGAAAAGTTTTAGCCATCCATCTCCACTGGTTCATGTAGTTATATGGTTCACATCCACTCAGTGGAGACTGTGGTGGTAGGAACCAGTATCTTCTGTCTCTCTGGGCTCCCACGGACAGCTGGTTGACGGGTGACGGACTTGCCTTGTCCATGGGGGCTGTCCTGAAATGCTCTGTTGTGATCACCGGTCAGTGGCCACGCAGGCCACTTTGCTTGTGAATATCAAACGGTTCCTGGAAGAACAGTACGTGGGGCGGGGCTTACTGCGACTGCTGGAGACCAGCGCACAGCTTAACACCCTCTGAACTCTGCAGCAAACGTGTGACAGTGTGGCAGCACCCACAGGGAACAGGGCTGCTGACCCGGGAGGCTGCTGAGTTGAATCGCAAGTGGTGTCACTGCCGTTGATAGCTTGAGAAAGAAACATAATTGGAATTGCTTGTGGAATTATCCAGCCGTATAAGTGGTTGATTTGTTTAAAAAATATGTAAACTTCCATGGATATGGGCATCTGCATATACATATAGCATAGTGCATTTTCAAGAGGGAATAAAAAAAAAACAAAAAACCCAGGCCTATTGGGAAAAAATAGTAAATTATTCCCTTACCCTGTGAAAAGGAGTTTGACAGACTACTAGAAAATAATAAAGATAAAAAAGATAGCATTCGCATAACACATAACATATATCTATTTCTGACATCAGTGCCTCAACTATATCTGAAATCTACCCTTCTGAAATAACTGACATTTACATGTGCCAGCTACTTAGATCTATCCCTACTACATCTACATCTCCAAACTACTCATGTCTACCTCCTACTATTTTAGCCTTTAATTAGGCAGGTGGAGCTAATTAACCAATACCTGGTTAAAGACAAACATAAACGTACAATGACAATAAAACAAATCCACAATTATCCTGTTTTGCAATACAATTGCTTGAATGAGTTCATATATTGATGAAGTGGCAAATTGGAAAACAAGGATGCTTATTCGACACACATTTAACAAAGTATATTTAATACAAAGTACAATTAAAACAAACAGTTTTTTTGGGGAAACAGGTGAAGGCTCCTCCTTCGCACCATACATGTGACATCTGCCCCTCTCCTCGAGTACACCTGACATCTTCCCCTCTCATTCACCTGTGCACACCTGAGCACACCTTCACGTGGGCTCCAATCAGTGTGTGACCTAAATGTGCAGCCATTAAAATGTGCAGCCATTAAAAAGTAAAGTGCAACATGTGTCAATAGAGAGGACATGGGGCTAGGCTGGAAATGAGAGCGGGTCCTATCTTTTACAACTCCTCCACTTACACTGCAGTGATGATCATTAACAGACAAGTCGAAGAACACAAATCTTCTCACTGTAACGTGAACTGTAACTTCTGATTTCTCCTTGACCTCTAAAGAAGTGGATTTGTCATTTTTTCTGGAATTTTCTGCTCATTGGTTGGAGGAACTCCATGGATGAAGATGGGATGATGCAGCTTGCCTACACAGCCTTCGAATAAACAACCAGGTGGACAATATGGCCGAACCGTGCTTTCAGCAAATACATGGTCGTATGAGGAGTAACAGCACTACAAGTGAGCAACAGTAAACAGTAAACAGCTGTATCTGAAACCAGCAGTCCCATCTCTCTCGGCCTCTCTACTTTTCTCCTGAGCAAAGACTGAGAACCGATGCAGTCCCTCTTACTGTGTGGGAACCGTGTCTCCAGCACTGAATAAAATGGCCTTTCAATTCCAGACCTAACAATCTCACACCTGAGGGGAATGACTTTCGATCTCACTAATCATTAAAAGCTTATCTTCAGAATGCAATAAAGCAGTAATATGGCATATTAGTTTCTCAGTAATGAAAACACAGAGGCATTGTCAATATTAATCTTTCCAATGGAAGAACAATAACTACCGACCTTCAGAGGGTTCTGAATGCCGTAATAAATCTCGTGTTTTCTATCCCTGGGTGAGGAAGAACCAATAAAGACTGATCTGTATCTAGACCCTATATTTATGAGAGAAACCTCCCATTTTCCTGTCTACACCAGATAAACTCTAATTTTACATTGTGAGTGCTCTGTGCTCTGTGACCAGGAGACACAAAGCCTCCCAATAATGTGGGAGAGCAGAATAAAATTGAGAACATTGTCTGGTGTGTGCAGGTGACCTGGGAAGGAGCTGTCAGCCGCAAATCAGGTCACTGTTAGAACCTGTATCTGTATGAAGAAGAGGTGTGAAGTTCATAGATTGCACTGTTACCTGCTGTGGATGTATCGATCGATCCTAGAGAGACAGTAATGTAAAGGAAGAGACAGTGTAATGAGAGGCTGTTGCAGGTTTGGTGGGGCCAGGGGGTTGAGCTTGTACCAGCCCCAGTTCTCTCTTCCTCTCCTTACTTCCAGCTCAGCTGAAGTTCTGGGTTTAATAATTACAGGATTTCTCAACCAGAGCGGAGGAACTTTTGTACCAGGATTGGGGGGAGGGGGGAGGGCACCAGATCTCATATCTTATCTCTTTGCCTGTGCAGAGTCCGGTGCAGGGGTCCAATGCACTCTTTGATAAATTTCCGCACGCTCAGGATCGGCAGACCTGACGGAGTGGACGGAGAATCCTGGATTAAGGGAGGTCCATGGAACTGTGGGAAATTAAGGTCACAGGGACATCTCTCTCTCTCTCTCTCTCTCTCTCTCTCTCTCTCTCTCTCTCTCTCTCTCTCTCTCTCTCCCTCCCTCCCTCCCTCTCTCTCTCTCTCTCTCTCTCTCTCTCTCTCTCTCTGCACTGTACCATGCAGCACGTGGGCCACCTGTGACAGTGACCTTTCCCTTTCAAGCCTGTTGCATGCTGGGATGTGCCCTTGAATGTGAGGGGCAATAAATAAAAAGAGGTGCGCAGGAGCTTTCAGCTGGCTGTTACAGGACGCAGACCGAGGTCCAATGGCCAAGGTCCGTGCTGACTCTCCGCACAAACAGGTGGGTAAAGGTCCTAACTCTTGACTGGAATGATACTATCAATTTGAACAGGAAAACTGCTGCTAAGCTTAATTAACAAAAGCACTTTGATATGCAAGATATCAAGACTTCAGTGCACTTTGTTTGAAAGTGTTTATTGAGAGTAGCTCACCAGCTGCTGTTGGTGAGTTACTAACAGCAGAACTTCCCCACACACGAGTGTGCCCGGGCATTCCATTCTGCTCTCCCGCACCCTCTCTGAAGTGGTAGGCCTGCCTCTGTGCACATCATAGGAAATCCGCTTAGTTATGATTAGAGGAAAAAGAAAAACATGGCTTTGTGATGTGCAAAAAGGTCATGACACCACATCTGACTATGTTAAGTAACATAATAATCAGGAACTCAAGAGGGATTTGAGCAGAAACCGGACAGTCTGGTTACCTGAAACACAGGTACAGTTTAGAGGTGGGTTCCCTGGCTCTCCATTTCCCAGCTCACCATCCCTGGTAACCACTGAGTTTCAGTGCATGACATTTCCACTTTTGTCCTCCAAAACAAAAAAAAAACTTGAGGGATAAAAATGGAGAACAAACAAAGACTGATCTTGTTGTCACAGCGCAGCAGTGACCACACACCGCTGCCTGACCTCTCAGACTGCATGGGACCACTCAGATCCCTGTGTGTGTAACTGTGAAGATGACCCTAGGGGATGGAGTGAA
Organism: Megalops cyprinoides; assembly: GCF_013368585.1. NCBI lineage: Eukaryota > Metazoa > Chordata > Actinopteri > Elopiformes > Megalopidae > Megalops > Megalops cyprinoides. Next base: position 48,173,004 of record NC_050583.1, read on the forward strand.
CCTCCTGTTGCTAAGTGAAAGGGCGTCCCTGGCATAGCAACCCGAGGCCTGGCAGTATCTCACCAGGATGCACCCGCTGTCCCACTCTACAGGGTCCTGCAGTACACCCATCCCCAAATTCACCTCGCCTAAACACACACCCATGCACACGCCCCCAAATGCACCTCACCCACACACACAACACCTAACTAACCTCACACACACACACACACACACACACACACACGCACACCCCTAAACTAATCTCACCCAGACAGACACACATTTAATCTCAGAGAGATGTACAGTCACACCTAATTTTTTTTCCCAAAATGACTTAGCCTTTATTCTCATCCTTGCCTTCACAGCTGCATAGAAAATGTTACAAATGCTATATGTTATATGATATGTTTTGAGCTACATACTATGTTTTGTATTACATGATATTGGTTAGTATGTAATGGATAGAATAAGGAGTATGCTTCACAAGAAAATGCATCTATGAATATATATTAAATATATGTAACTTCTTTCCATATTGAAATATATTAATAGATAGTAGTGTATACAAGAATACTTCACATTATATGAAATGACAAGTGTACAGGGGAGTGTCATTCCCCTTCATGGGGGACGACAGAGCACCTCAAATGGCTGAGAGACAGATTAACAGACAGGACAGACGGACAGGACAGATGTCAGGACTCAGACATACACACACTGTACACTGCTTACATATTAAAACACAGGCCCTTCTCACTAACACGGATAAGTTTTTTTCACACAGTAAAAGGGGTGGGTGGGGGTTAGAGGGGGTGTTTCATGGTAAAAAAGACCCATAAACACTACAGCTCCGAACCTAACTGGGGCTCCTTAACAACGCTCCAGTTTACAGTTCAGTGCCTTGTTTTTCAAAGCAGTGGCTTCATTGTTCCTCCCTCCATCGCTGCCCTCCGGTACCAAACTGGAACAAAAAGGGCCTTTTTCTGCAGGGGGGCCCCAATCCCGCCGTGGACCTGATAAACACTCATGCTGAACTGCAAAAGTGTCTGCAGTTCCCTAACAGCACTGTGGAGCTTCATGGACCTCTCACTTGTTTAGCTTTAGAGACTCTTGCAAAGAATATTTTGCTTGGAAAACATGTCCCAGGCAACACTTCACAATAAGGCCCTGCTCATTAACAATTGATACATGATCAAAAGTTGATTAGTAGTGAAGTATGAGGTAATGAGGAGCAATTAAAACACCGTACAGCTGTATTCACTTTGTAGCTAAACAAATAATAATAACAAAAATAGAGGTGGGTTTTTTTTTTCATGTTATGATCTGCATTGCGTTTTCAACCCTTTACCGAGACAAAGAAGCAGAATTTCTGTGTCAGACATGCACCGGAGCCCTGGAGCACTGAGGGCATGACAGCTCAAACTCAGACCATCTGAGGGTGTGAGACAGACACACAGCACAACGATCACTGGGCATAATCTACCACTGCACCTGAGATGCAAGCACTGGGCAAAACATGTTAATAAACTGACTTATTTTTTTAGTGAGGTAGGTCAGACAAACTGCAAAATCAGGATTAATATTTATAAATGTTCACCTTTGATGCGTTCAGCTCCATCGCCAATTCAAAATAGTTACAACCAGCCACTAAAAGAATAACTCATAATAACTGATAAACAGAGCAATTAAAAGCAGCCATGAATTATGGAGAGATAAAAAAGAGGGTGCCATAAAAGAAAAAATTCAACACTTTCACCTCTCACCTCATCACCCCCCCAAAAAAAAAAATTATATATATACATTCTTAATAATGCTGAACACAGCAAACAGGAAAAGTGAATATTAGCAGAACCAAGAAAGCAGGGAGGACAGCATACTGAGAGAGAGAGAGAGAGAGGGAGAGAGAGAGAGCGATAGAGACAGTGTCAGCTCTTAAAAGGAGAGCTGACTGGTGCCAACTGGAAAAAACAGGTCCTTCTATACGTCTTACATGGGAGGTTAAACTCCGGTGACACACTGTGCTGTACATGCTTGAACTCTTTACAGAAAGACGGAGGAATAAAGTCTACCTTTTTAGTGGATAGGTTCAGAAAAAAATGAGGAGCAGGTCTGCTGAAATATTTGGCTTGAGACCAAACCATCAAGGAAGCAAGCTCATGAAAAAGGAACAAAAATAGAATTAAGATGCAAGGCATTCACTGCAGATATAATTCTACAGCACTAAGCCCTGAAACCCTATTGTTTCCCAGTTGTGCATGATATCTAAGCTTTGTTGTTTTTGCTTGTTTGTTTGCTAGCTTTTTAATCAAATCTTTGTCCTGGCTCTCAGCTCTGAAAATGCACCGTCCCGGTTCATGCCACTGACACAAACAGAGCCCAGCAGTGGCCTCTCTGTGAGAGGAGACATCTCTGCTATGACTGAAACCAACCGTGTCTGATGCTGTTGGCTGCAGTCATCCAATTCCAGTTCCACCCATGAACCTCGCGTTGGCTCTGATGCACTGGCAGTAACTCTGGGAACAGCCCACTTCTGCAAAAAGCCATCCCTGCCATTCTTTCTGCCTCTCATTCATTTCCACTCTTTTTTTGTAAATGAATAAATGTAAACTGAAGGGGTTGCATATTTGATTGTGCTTATATGCAGAACACTGTCCCGAGGGGATTCTGGTAGGCATGGAAGACACAGAATGCACCTTCATTACACCTTCATTACAGAGTGGCTGGAGCATGTTATAAACATCCAATGTGCTCATTGCTGCTGCCAAGACAAAAGCTCAGGTGTTCATTTCTGTATGACCTTCAGTGCACCTGTCTCTTCCTGCATGCATACACTAGCACAGGTGTAGAAAATCAGTTCTATCAGTATTTGTTCCAGTCACTTGGATTTTCTAACAACTCTTCAGTCAGAAAGGGAACTAATGAGTGAAGTCAGCGCATCGGTGGAGCAAAAACATGCAGTTACCTCTACTTCTGCATGTCAGAAATTCCACTGCAACCTACATTCCCAAGGGAATTACAGCATCTTTTTAAGGTAAAGATTGGGGGAAAGCTCAAAACTTCCATCACCAAATGAGTAAACCAAACTCACACCATGTTCATTTGCAATCAGGGTCTAAACTGGCACGGTGTGGTACCTGATTCTCACCTGTATGGGTTCCACACCAGCGTCTGGCTCTGGCACCTGGATGCGCCTTCATGCAGAGACTGTTTCATTGACCACTGCAGTGTGTAAACAGCTGTAGTGTACAAACGTACCCTGCCTCTGACCAGCTCTGAAAGCTACTCACTCAGTTTTCAGTAGAGCTGGAGCAGTTTTTCTTAAGATCACATCTGACATGTCAGCAGACAGCTTCAGCACCAACTTAAACATGAGTATTAAGGACGTATTGCTCTTAAAACGTTGTATAAACCAAACAGCCCCGTTACAAACCCTGGCTTGAATCACTTCCTCAGTGTGGCAGTGTCTTCTTTCTAACCTACTTATTTATTGCATGGTCAGGATTGGGACATCCTTTTTTGTACCAGGAGGTCACACACCCTTGACCAAGGCACATCCTCATGCATTCTTTTATTCCCCAGTGCTCTCCCGTGAATCTCAGCATTCCTTTCGCAGACACGCCCCGCGCACACCCTCTACACGCCTCCTGAGGCGAGGAAGCGCGAGCGCTACTTATAGAATCGGAAACAACGGCGGAGGCGCGTGCACGCCTTACAGTCCCTAACGGACCCGTTATGATAAGCCCCGTCGGAGTGCACACTGTATGTGAAAACCAGCCATTCACACACTGCCACATTAACTGCCTCGCACTGTGTCTAAAAACAATATTTTTTTACATTACCCCCATCTATCATAATGATATCATCTGCATCTACTGTCATATTCCATGCTTCACAAACTTAAAGCATATTTTGGCAGTGCATTTGTCCAGATTTTGACAAGCTTCATCTTTTTTTTTCGTTCGTTCCAAAGCTGTGAATGCACCCTGGTGATATGGCGACCAGACACCAGGCTTAATTTGAAATGATTTTCAATCTAGTCTGACACGCAGACGCACACACCCGTGCGCGCATGCACATCAGTGTCAGAGTGTTAATGTTAATGTTGCGGTTTCTTTTACCATGTTTTATTCAGCAGAGACTCTAGGCTTTATTTAGTGTCTCGTTTGTTTTGATTGTGCTATACAAAACCTACAGGACGCACATCTGTCCTAGTGGTGTCCTTATACTTGTTTAATTATTGACTCTATGATTATGTGTTTAATCCCTTTCTGAGGGGACCACGAACTCCAAGCAAAATTCTGCACTCAGGGAAACAGGGATGCTTGTCCCTCACCTCGTGTGAACCGATATCAGCGCCACACAGGCTCGGAGTTTCCTTATCCAAGTAAACATGGGTTTCAGAGCACCACCACACAGCCTAGGATACGAATCAGACATTGTTAATAAGAATCGTATGACGTCACTTCATCTCCAACACGCTGACCAGAATGAATCAATTTAAACGTGATTTGGCACTGGCACACATTGTCAAAAATGATAAAATTTAGAGCGCTAGTGATAGGTTTGTATTAGAGCTCGAGAGTTTTTTACGTTATTTCGTTGATGATGATCAGCATGTTCCAGTGTGATTATTTTCACATGAATTCAATGATATTAAATCAGATGAATTGGACCTCATTTCTCAGCAAATAAGCCCTAATTCAAGTTAATGTGTACTTTGAAAGAAGCCCTTTCAAAATGTGATCTTTTATACATTTTATTTATTGACCAGATGCAATCCTTAAGATTTGTTTTGCCTTATGTTACTATGCAGTTTGTGTTCATGTTGTGCACAAAACCCACGGGTGCGCGCTCTGATTTTGCTGCGTCCTCCTCCTTTCGCCCTCCCCTCTGCGTGCTCCCAGCTCGCAGCACTCTCTCGCCCTGCCTTTTAAAGAAAGGGTACGGCATGAGAGCTGTCAGTTTGACAGTGGACGGGACGTAGAGAGGAGGTGTTGTTGTCTCGTTCAATTTTTTTTTCTATTTACCCCCAAGGACCCATACCGTCGTCGTCCCCCGTTCTTCTTTCTTTCTGTTTAAAATTGCACGTCAGTTACCTCATCTCGGTTAAAATGTACAGGTATCTGGGGGAGCTGCTCACCCGTGGAGCGAGCGGTGCGCTGGCCTCGGGATGCGTCGACTCCGCTTTACCGGCTTCCGCGTCCTTGATGCGGGTCCGCCGCTACAGCGAAGCCGTCGGAGAAAAAGAAGACGACCCCAACTTTTTCAAAATGGTCGAGGGCTTCTTCGACCGTGGCGCGGCCATTGTAGAAAACAAACTGGTGGAAGACCTCAAGACCAGAGAATCGCCGGAGCAGAAGAGGCATCGCGTCCGGGGAATACTTAAGATTATCAAGCCTTGCAACCACGTATTGAGCGTGTCTTTCCCTATAAAGCGAGATAACGGAGAATGGGAAGTGGTCGAGGGTTACCGTGCCCAACACAGTCAACACAGAACGCCCTGCAAAGGAGGTAAGCTGCCCCCCCTTGCAGCGAAGATGTTGCTATGATGGACAGCAAGCCCAGTGCGTTAGACGGGCACCGGGCTCGCGTCACTCCGAGGTCTTTCTTCAGCTGAAGTTTAAGCGTGGGGCTCAAGTGTAGCAAACAGAATGAGCGATTCGTTGAAATATTTGTATACAATCGTGTGGCGTGTTTAACGCCGTTATGCCCTGGCCGAAATGACTTTTGGAATTGTTGGGACAATTCACTTGACAGTTGACGATTCGGTTGACAGCTGAGCTTTTTTTTCCCGAAGCATCAATAACCCTGCTGGTCTAGCTAGCTAACGTCAGAGAAGCATGCTTTTCTCTCCTCCCGACCGTGTAGACGAAGATGCATATATAATTACCACAATGTGTTGGCAGTCACCCAGCTTGACGACCTAATGAAGTCCTCTACAGAACAAATGATTGAATTTGAACATCGTGCTTTAGTTCACCTTCTGTTGTGTAGCACTCTTATCAGTCCAACAGTATTTATCGATAGTTGAAATTATAAATAAAGTAGATATAATATCGTAATAGACGTAACGACTATCAGTGGAAACTGTTACCAGAGGACTGCCAAAGTGACTCTCGTTTGTTTTAGCTAAGCGCTGCCATTGCGCTCTAAGTTGCCCATTCAGTTTACGCGAGCGTGTTGCGGAGCAGTAGCAGGTGTTTGACTCGCTAGCTGCTCTCTTCGGTATGCAACAGTGTAAGTGGTGTAATTTCAATACCAAATCTTTTAGTGTCAGAACAGTTTTGCTCTGCTCGAGGTAGCTGATACCAGAAATTATGAAAACCCTACTTTTTTTCCATAATATTTTTTATTTATTTATTTATTTTTTAACACGAAGAAATACAGCCATTCATTCATATATTCATATAATATATAAGACAACATAAAATTGCTGCATTAATTACTTTTCAATTTTACCAAGAACATTGGAGGTGTAATATCGCGTTTTGCTTTAGGCCAATCCCTCAATGCAATTTCTACAACAATGCGTATGTTTTCAGATAAGACTGCTTCAGCTATACATAATATGATGAGATATAGCTTTTTAGATGTCTGTCTTTATAAAATTTTGCATGATAGGAAATGTGTGTGTGTGTGTGTGAGAGAGAGAGAGAGAGAGAGAGAGATAAATAGGGTGCTTCATTCCCCAGAGTTCATGGATTGAGAAGGCTGGGTGTTTTTGGATTCATGGTGCAACAGTTTTCCGCTGAAAAGTTGTAGGGGAGGCATGGTCACGCAGTACAGCTTACCGCCGAGGCCGCAACGTATCGCGCTCGAATGCAGCGATCCATTCACGCCCCGCGCGTGTAGTACAGTACAGAGCGCAGCTGTTGGCGTAACCGCCCACCGAGCTCTCTAGCGTGCTGGAAAAAAGGGAGCCAAATGTGGAAATGACTCAGGTGGTGTTTTACAGGCAAAGACAACACTGGGCATAAGGCAGGCTTTTCCAGCACGCACACCTCCTGCTTCCTGTATCCAGGAATATAACCTGCTTTCATGTCTGTCACAGCTGATGCCCGGTGCTGTAACTCTTTCACTTTGTTCTGTCCTGGGTTTGTGGCGTGATCTGTGAACACAGGAAATGCAATTGCTCTGATGATCTATCATGCAGGAGGGCTGAGGAGGTTTGACATGTTGCAGCCCACTTTGCCCTGCGCGGGCAGTTTGTCTCTCTCAACAGCAGAGTCTGAATGGCCTCCCAAAGTGCACCATTACATTACATTACATTACTGGCATTTAGCCAACGCTCTCATCCAGAGTGACTTACATAGGTTACAGTTTTTACATGTTATTCATTTATACAGCTGGATATTTACTGTGAGGCAACTGTGGGTAAAGTGGTTCACTACCACCCCTATACCGGCTGATTAACTCTGCAGAAGTGTGGTCAAGGACAAACGTGAGTGTATTTTCACTGTCATTACTGTTTGGTCTCAGGAGCTCTGTATTCACCAAGCGCTCCACTTGGTAGGGCTGCTCTGCACCTCCTAGTACTGTCACTGAGAGTCAGACTCACTCATGTTAATCAGTGTCAGGGTGAAATGTGACCCTGCAGTGGGGAAAAACCCTGGTGTGGTACATGAAGGGAGCGTACGCTCCACAGAAATGCAGGTTTCGGCTCCTCTAAAGACTTAATCTGGAGTGAACCATGTCTGAGTGAAGAATGGACTGTGGGCACATGAGGCAGGGGCTGATGCAGCACTGGCTGCTGGGAGATTGGGGGAGGGGTTGGGGGCGGGGGGGGGGGGGTGGTTGGGGGGTGACACAGCCAGGGCCAACTGTAACGGAGATACTGCCAGAGGGCAGACCCAGGCGGTCCTGTCTTTCAGCCTCATGGCAGGGGTGTCGCGCGTTACCAGCAAGCGCGAGGCGGGCCGCCTGCTGAACTTTGGAGTGACGGGGGAGCAGCCATCCCTCCCTCCACCTTCGGACGGATCTTTATGAATCGCTCCTGAGTGGCTGGTGTGACAGCTCTGTGTGCCATTGCTGACGACCCCACTGAGGAGTGTGTGATGTGTCCCATGTGGGAGCGAAGAGTTCGGTGAAGGTGAAAGAGGGTAGACAGACATGGAAGGTGGGCAGCATTTGAAGGATCCCTCCCCCTCTCCTTCCCCTTCCCTCCCACCACCCCCAATCCCCGCCTTCCCACTAAGTGCGTTGCACAGCTTATATTACATTACATTACATTTTTTAGCAGACACTCTTATCCAGAGCAACTTCCAGCACAAAAGAACAGAAATGTATACATTTGATTTGAATGAGCAACAGTGTCACACCAGACTAACAACACTCCCAGACCAGAGTGTGAGCACAACACCATTCTACCCCTACCTAACCTGACTAGACAGCCGAGAAAGCACAGGCACTAGCCAAGTACGCACTACCATACATCACAGTCACTTGATCACAGGATCTAAAACACATTGGGATACTACACATACGGGGGGGGGGGGGGGGGCAGTGCACCTTTGAATTGCAGCTCAGAATGAGGTCACGCTCAGCTGAATTTGATGAAACTAGACTCAACCCGTTGCCACGGGGTCCACAGTATCTTCTGAGGGGTGGTGGCCGTGAGAGTGTGATAGGTCACCTGCAGACAGAGAGGTGCAGAATAATACAGGGACATCAGGGCAGTTTGAATTGCATGTGAAGTTCCTTGCAATTCTTTTTCTTAAAAGCTTTTGCGAGGTTTCATTAATTTATAATAAAAAACTTTTTATCTCCTGTTCTGTCATAATTCACATGAAAGATTATTTTCATTTTGATTCTCTGCACACAATAGCCTGTTTGCAGCCATGGAGGCTGTGGGTTTGAACTGACAACAGTTGGTGCCTTACATCGTGTAAGCCCTGAGCCCCAAAGTGAACAGAGCACAATCCTCCAACACACCAGGGCGCCACCCGGTGGCTGTTTGTCACACTGCAAGTCCCACAGTGCACCACAGCAGGGCACACATCAATTGGAGGATAGATGGATCCCCACTGACATCATAGTTGTCTTTGCATGCAGCTCAGTGGCCATTAGAGGGCGCTGCAGTAGAGAAACAAGGGCACCCTGCCCACATTCCCACCGATACCCGCCACTCCTGCCAGCACAGCACAGCCAATGTGTTCCCCCTTTGTGGGCTCCCACTCATTGGCAGCTGATCATAAGAGATTGAACCCACGGCAAGCGGTTCAACCTGCAGTCAGAGCAAGCACTTTGGCTCACTCAGCCTCATGGGAGCCCCCAGCTGCTGTTTTTTTGTCATGTGGTGCTATGCTATAAGCGGCTGGTAAGATAGCAAACATAGTATGTTAATGTGCTGAATAACTAAGTAATACTCTTTCACTGTAATGTCTATGTGTAGTGTGTCTATGTATGAATGTGTGTGTGTGTGCGTAGATTGAAGGGCAAGATGTTGACATCACCCTTCATGTTTCTGGTGTGACATGACTATGATGATGTCATCCTACAGCCTGCATCAGTCTGAGAGGTGATATGTATCAGGACAGGATCGGCCGTATCTCTTGCTCTGACTTCGATATAGGCTTGCTTTCCAGTCATGCTGGAATCCAGAATTCACTCCTTCAGGTTATCTAAAAATGTTCACATGCGGCTGTGTTTTTGCCGTATGCGGTCATGCCCATTCCTGATTATGTTTGTGCATGGGGGGGTTGGAGAATGTTCCGGATTCCACGATGAACACGATTAAAACAGGACATGTCCCCTCAGGGAGGAAAATCTTTCATAAATGACAATTAAATGCGGGCGCATTTTCCACTGTAGCAGAGACCCGCTGTGTGCTCAGTGCTCAGGGGTCCAAAGAGGAGGAGAAAAACAGTGAATATAAATCAAAGGCTCCACCATATCCAGTGTCCAGCCCGGCCTCCTGTCCTGTCTCTTTCTGGGAAAGCAGAGGGCCGGTGTGTGAACCAAAGCAGAGCGGGAGCGAGTCACAGACATGGCACAGAGTCACCAGCTCCCTTTCTCTCTGGAACCTCTTTCCTAGAAGCTGCAATTTCTTATCAACGAGCAGCTGCAACCATTTTGGAGAAGGAGATGGCTGTGTGCGAGACGAGTCAGTTTGTGATGCTTCTGGCTTTTGTTTCATCTGAGCCTTTAACAGCAGAATTGGATGAGTCTTTCTGCTTAATTTATGCAGGTGACCCGTCGCTCCGGGTGCTCAGTGTTTTACTATGGAGACTGAATCATCTGCATGAATTTAGCATAACAGCTGCATAATAATTACAGCAGTGGGATAATAACTGACCCGATTATGTGGCAGTCCAGGACCAGGGCTGCATAACCCTGTTCTAGAAACAAGGGGTGTGTGTGTTTGTTTCTGTTAGTTTGAAGTGCGTGTGCGTGTGTGCGTGTGTGCGTGTGTGCGTGTGTGCGTGTGTGCGTGTGTGTGCGTGTGTGTATGTGTGTATGCAAGCTTTATTTTTAACATGGACCATTTTGGTTTACAAGCAAGATTTTGTTTCGCATTGTCACAGTTCTGCAGTCTTCAGTTTTAAAGTATATCTGCAGTCAGATTTTAAATTAAGGTTAAGTTAAGGTCAGGTTTCAGGTAAGGTTGTTTTATTCAGGTGGGGGGGGGGGGGTGGCAGGGGGGGGGGGGGGGGGGGGGGGGGGGGGGGGGGGGGCTTTAGCAGTGGGGGGCTGAAGATGCTGCAGGCGCCCTTTGCTCCTAGTGACTCTCTTTAAATGGATTAGAACTACCGATCTCTTTGAGTCCCAGGAATGGTGAGCACATTACCAGGCTAATTGGGGCTTTGATGGTGGCTAGCTCCCTTGTCTCTGCTAGCACAAAGCTAATGTTGGTCCTAGGTCTGTGATGTCTTCAGCAGTCCATAACTCAATTATTACAACACATGAGACAGTAAGCAGCTAAAATGACAGAAGCCCTGCTGAGCATACCTGCATTTTGCACACTGCTTAACACCTTTAGTCAGCACATTGTTTTATTTGACTTGTTACATATATTAAGGATACAGCAGCAGTGCTTTTCTAGGGGTTCAGACTCACAGCCTTGGACAGTTTAAGGCCCACAGCCTTGCACCCCTGAACCCCCCCCAGGGAAGGTTTTCAGACTGCTGCAGGGACAGCTGCAGTCTTAAGCTTTGCCCGTCTGTCTTGATGTCACCGCTGGGGCGGTTTAGTGTCAGCCTCCTGGGGATTAAGAGGGCAGGGCTCTGGTGGACATCTGGAGAAAATGATTGAAAGGGACTAGCGCGATGGGTGCTGAATCTGGCCGCTGCAGAGCTCAGGCACATTAAGATTGGTGCTGTGAGGCTGAACACACACAGAAGGGTGGGGGGCAGGGCGGTTTGGGGGATGGGGGGTTCAGGCACATGAAGACAATCACTTATGCAGCTCTGTGGTGACGGCTCATGATCCACAGACGCAGCAGGGTTCGCTGTCACGCACACTGCGCGAGCAGGGTACGCTAACAGCGCTGTGCCCATGGTTTGCTTTGTTACAGTCATCAGTCCGTCTGAAAGGGAGAGAAAGGTTTAGGATTTCGTTTTCTTTCTCGGCCCTCTCACCCTGCATCCACCATGTCAAAGGCACGTTTCTAATCTCAGCTCAACAGATTTACGTCTGACTCCTACAGCTGCCTCTCCCTCCCACAAGTCATTGTGGGTCATCATATGCTCAAATCTTGTAAATGCAAGGAAGGAGGGAGCAGGGCACTGAAACAGTCATTTGTTGCTGATATGCTATGAATCCAGTGGCAGTGTAGCACAGTGCTCAGGAGCAGAGCTCATAACTGAAAGGTTGCTGGTTCAATGCCCCACTACAGCACTGCTGCTGTGGCCTTGGGCAAGGTACTTAATCCAGAATTTCTTCAGTAACTATCCAGCTGTAAGGGTAACATGTAAAAAAATTGTAACCTGTGTAAGTCGCTCTGTATAAGAGCACCTGCTGAATGCCAATAATGTAATGTTATAACATGAATCCTATCGCACAAAAGCCAGTAATACTCCGCACATGTCTAGTTTCCGAACGACTTCAGTCCCTCTCTCCTGCATGATGCGGTGGACATACTCAGGTTCACGCAGCAAATATGCACCCACAGATAGAAAGGAGGCAGCTCTGGAGGTGGCGTATGTGATAAACATTTCCTTTCAGCTCCTTCCGCTGGCTGAATTTAGATTGTGAAAGTAAGCGCAGGCGAGCGTGGGGGCTTGGAGCACTGCCTCGTCTCCTGAGCGATGCGGACCAGAGCCAGGCGCTATCTCCAGACTGAGGGGAGGCTGAGTGTGTGTAGACGTGACTGCAGGCACGTGTGAATCAGGCTGAACACTGGTGGGCCAGGAAGCCGGTTTGAACCATGTTGCCTGAGGAAACCTTGCTGAATCCTAGCAAACCATTTTGAACCCTGTTGCATGAAGATACGTGGTTGAACTCTATTCCCACAGGAAACCAGTTTGAATCATGTTTCCTGTGGAAAACTGGTGGAACCGTAATGGCTTGGGAAACCAGACTGCCTGAGAACAGCCCTGGATTCATCAGGTTTTGTTTTATAATGAAACTTTATGGGGCAGCTGTAGTTGCTTTCTAAACAATAAGTGACTTCACCAAACTGCTGTCAGTTCATCATGTACATCAAGCCTACCTAAAATTTTGAAATTTAAAAAGGTAAAAAAAAATTATTTATATATATATATATATATATATATATATATATATATATATATATATATATACTAATATAATATACACTATATGGACAAAACTATTCGGATGCCTGACCATTACATTGTAATGACATTGTATTCAAATACATATACTTTAATATGGAGTTGGTCCCCCTTTTGCAGCTATAACAGCTTCCACTCTTCTTGGAAGGCTTTCCACAAGATTTTGGAGTGTTTCTGTGGGAATTTGTGCCCATTCTGTAGAGCATTTATGAGGTCAGGCACTGATGTTGGACGAGAAGGCTTGGCTGGCAATCTCCGTTCCAGTTCATCCCAAAGGTGTTCGATGGGGTTGAGGTCAGGGCTCTGTGCGGGCCAGTCAAGTTCTTCCACACCCAGCTCATCAAACCATGTCTTTATAGTCCTTGCTTTGTGCACTGGGGCACAGTCATGTTGGAATAGAAAAGGGCCTTCCCCAAACTGTTGCCACAAAGTTGGAAGCATAGCATTGTCCAAAATGTCTTGGTATGCTGAAGCATTAAGATTGCCCTTCACTGGAGATAAGGGGCCTAGCCCAAACCCTGAAAAACAGGTGTGGCCAAATACTTTTATATATTGAAACTCTAACTTCTGCACTTCATGTCGATGGCCCTCACAAGGTTCAGCTTAGTGAATCCTTTGAACATGTGTAACAGCTTTGTGACTCAGTTAAAACTTGAATAGAAGGCCTAAATTCACTGGAGATTCATCCTGGCACCAGGCACACCATGGCATTGTGTGGTTACAAAAACAGGATTCATTGACTTGCCGTGATTCAGCTGGACTGAGGGAAGCTTTTTTTTTTTTTTTTTTTAGTGTGGCATTTCTCATTACCGATCTGGCCTTGAAAGCCAGAGAGCTGTGGTTGCCAGTTCACAGCTTGAATTGGAACAGTTCTGCTTAGTATTTCCAGCAAGCATGTTTGGATTGTATTGTTGTTTGGCCTGGATACGGTTTATGAGCAGTGCAGCTCTCACTGACCTATCCTCTCTCCCTCGTTTTTTTTTCCTCCAGGTATTCGGTACAGTTTGGATGTGTCTGTGGATGAGGTGAAAGCCCTGGCCTCCCTGATGACCTATAAGTGCGCCGTAGTGGGTAAGTGTGGCCTCACCACTTACTCATTAACAGACATGTGCACCTGCAATCCAGCAAAGTAAAAAAAAAAAAACACATCCCACATTCACTTGGTTTTATAAAATTTGTTCTTTTATCTGGAATAAATTGTGGACGTGCCTTATCTGAAAACCATCCTCAATGTTGTGTTAAATGTTATTTTTTTAAATCATGTATCTCTGTTTTTTGAGCACATAGTTGGCATACCATGTGCTATGTAAAGGTTCAACCATTTTCAGTACTGCAAGATTGTAGTGCACAGCACCTTGTTAGTAATGTGTTCATTGTTCGCTACATGTCATGACTAATTTTTTTCTGGTGTGCTCTGAAAGATGTGTGAATAGTGTAGTATGTTTCATAATTCTTCCACATACCCTTACTCCACATGGAGTTGAGTTAGCTGTGTTCCCCTGAGTAGTATAGACTCACCTGTTAAGTTACCTGTGTTCCTCTGAGTAGTGTAGACTCACCTGTTGGGTTAGCTGTGCTCCTCTGAGTAGCGTAGCCTCACCTGTTGGGTTAGCTGTTTTCCTCTGTGCAGTGCAGACTCACCTTTCCATTCCTGTTCTAGATGTGCCGTTTGGTGGAGCCAAAGCTGGTGTGAAGATCAACCCCAGGAATTACTCGGTAAGTTACTTGTGGGACACGCTCCTTTTCCTTTTTAGGGGTGACCTTTCCCTAAACGTGGTTTGTTATGAAGTTGATCCTCTTCCTTCCATCTGATTCACCCCGCACATCAGGGAGGGGAAAATCTGCTCTTCAAGTGCCGGAGTTGTACCTATTTTTTTTTTTTTGGTCTGCCCAAGCTCCTGATTACATAACTGTATGAGTTATTACACTAAATTACCAGAGGTGACCAGGTGCTGGAGGTGCCACGCATTTCAAGCATACAGTTACCTGCCTTAATTTAGCGAAATAATTTCATCCGATTATGTGGTTAAGAGCTTGCATGGAACCAAACATAGAACTATCTCTGGCTGTAGATGTTTCTGCATGTGCTCACAAGCATTCACCGGAGTGGATTTAACAGCTGAGCTTCGCTGTCACACCCCCAAAAACAAACCAGAATCCCCCTACCCCCCTTTTTCATATTAGTAGTGACAAGAGACCAGAGGATTCATGAAGCCCAGAATGGGTGGGGCTATCTTGCCTTACCAGTCAGTCACTGTTTTGAACCAATCATCGTGTTTCGCTGTGGAGAGTAAAGTCTTCTGCTTCGATCAGACAGAGTCAGTGATTGACAACATGTGGAAGCTCCAGCCATTGTGTTGATTCTTGAAGCCTGACTCCCCTGTTACTATAGAGCCCAAGTCAACAGCACCCTACTGGCCATTTCTGTGATGGCCATCTGCCACGGTCTTCTCAGAACCTCTCAGTGCTCCGCTCTGTGTGTGCATGCGCCTCTGCACCCGCAGCACTGGGCTGTTCCTGTCTTCCTTTTGCTCTTAAAATAGCTCGGCGATTCCAGCGCCCAGCGTACCAAGAGAAAATGGCTAGTGTGTGTCCTCAGGCTGTTAATGCAATGAGCGCTGAGCAGAAGGATGAGTCTGAATTGGAAAAAATGAATTTACTAGGGTAAATTGGACAAATATTGGAACCACTCGACCCCAGCTTCCCCTCCCCTGTGGCTCCTTGGATACGCTGAATATAGTTGTCGGTATTATGTACGTGTATAACTGTGGTTGTTTTTTTCGTGGATCAGAGGAACCACAGCGCATAATTAAATGCTGTGTTGTGCTCCTTGTCACGGCAATCTGTTGGAAGATCCCTGATGCTGTTTGTGGAATGGACATGTGGGCCTGTGCCCCCAGCCAATCAGAGAAGGGGAAGGGTACTGAGCCTGCAGCATGTTCCTGTGCTTTTGTCATTTTTCCTCTTTTTCACCTCTCTTTCCCTCTTCTCTTTTTCCTCCTTTTCTCCTTCCATCTGATGGACATGTTTACGCTCTGCCCCAAGCAAGCGTACAGAGTCACTCGGTTCAAGCAGTGCTGTGCGGTGAAGGAGGTTAAAAGGGCAGATGGCTGAACGGTCACTGGTCACATTATGTGTGATATTTTTATTTTCTCCCACTGCCTTGGTGTTTTTACGTGGTGTGACAGAAATAGTTACAATACAGAGGGCAAATTTCTCCCTGTAAACACACTCCACGTCTAACACATCTAAGCACAGGGCTAAACCTGGCAAGACCATGCCCTTTAACGTAAGCTTGCATTATGCTTTTAATACCACAAGACAATTACCAGAGTAATTCTGGAGACAATTTCCAGAGCAATTCTCGGTGTCCTGGAGGAGGAGTGGTGCTGAGCTTTCAGCAGGCAGATGGAGGGGGAATTTCTGGCTCATGATTCGGAGAGGTGTGAGACTCCGGCCCAGCACCTCCCCACTCAAACCCATTCACAGGCTCAATGACTGAAGGCCATGGCAAAGCAAAGTGAAGTAAACAAATCTTTCAGCCTAATCTTTGCTTTAAAAGGCCTATTGACTCTCACCACCAGCTTTGTTCATAATAAATCACCTTCCACCATGTTTCCCTCAAGAGACGGCAGAACCTCTGTTTGTGTCTGAAAGGATCTGTTCCCTGTCTGTATGTAATTCTCTGATCTGCTTCTCTTTGTATCCTCCACAGGACAATGAGCTGGAAAAAATTACCAGGAGATTCACCATCGAGCTGGCCAAGAAGGGCTTCATTGGTGAGTTTTGTAGCTTTAGATGAAGACACCTGCAGTATGTTTGGTGAATGTCTCTTGGTTTATGAACATGTGGTTGTGTTTACAGTGAGTACTGTGGAAACAAAATCAGAGATGGCAAGTACATCCTGATAGTGTCCACATGAGCAGCCCTGAGACAGGAAGGCAAAATATGAAATGAGATTGTGTTTATTCTCCCTTAAATTGTTTTACCTTTATCACACAGACCTCTGGACTCAGTCAACATTTGTCTCCAACTATGACATACAATTAAAGTTTTTCTGTTTTCAACTCAAACACTTTTTTTTTAATTTAGTTGGGTGATTGCTGAACTCACTGAAGAGAGTTTGTGAAGGGAAAAACTAATGTTTCCATTTATTTCTGAGCTAAAGTTAAAGGACAAATGTTAATTGAATTCAGAGGTTGAAGTGTCATCAAGAATGTCAGTTTGACCTCCAGCTGTGGTGATCTGTAGGTGTTTGGAGAGCTGGGTGTAAGAGGGAAGATTACAGTTGATCCAATGAGTTTCAAAGTGCAGAATTCAGTGACAACCCCTCCATACACACTCACACGCACACACACACACACACACACACACACACACACACACACACACACACACACACACACACACACACACACACACACACACACACATACAAACACATGAGGTAGCCATGTCTTTACGAAGACATTTAAGAGTAACACTGCAGTCCTACAGTGCAGTAGTGGATAGATCATCGGCCAGCCATCAAGCAGGACTATAAATACAGAGCTGACCCCACCCCCTCCCGCTCCCTCACAGGTAGAGGGTTTAGCCAATCCAGCGAGTCAGAAAAAACACCCTCCCCCCTTCCCTGGTCGCTGTCCCAGCTCACCCTGAGGTTCTGTTTTTGGAAAAGTGTCCACGAGGTGCAAGGGGCTGCTCTTGCATGCAAGGGCATTCATTTGAGCGCCTCTGTATTTACTCAGGCCAGTGGTCCCGGCATGCGGGTGGTACCCTAGTATGACACATGACCTTCTGCCATATCAGGAAGCCACCTGCTTATCATATACAGTGAATCTGCCTGCTCAAAGCCAGTGTAACATTTGAAAAATTGAAGAACTGTGTGTTCTGAGTTTATGTGACAGGTGCTGATATCCCCCCCCCCCTACCCCCCCACCCCCCCCCACCACCACTCCACCCAACCTGTCAGCTGACGGGTGACGCGCTAACCACTTCCTCTCTCCGCCTCCCTCTCAGGACCTGGCATTGACGTCCCCGCCCCTGACATGAGCACAGGGGAGAGAGAGATGTCCTGGATCGCTGACACCTACGCGAACACTATCGCCCACAGTGTAAGTAAACCTGGCGGCTTGAACTCCAAATGCCAAAATGCCTACAGTGTAATTTTGAACCAGTCTTTGATTGGTTCAAAAATGGCTCCTCAGATCAATAGAGCCCCAAGGCTTGACAGTGACATGCCTAGCGAACCACAATGGCTGTCCTGTACTCCAACACCAACAACACCGATACATGACCCAAAAAATTACGGCCTTATCCGTCTCCAAAAGCTTTCTACTCATGCTTTTCTTCCTTTGAGAAGATATCTGTGCTTTTTGCCATCTCCAAAAAGATCAAGACAGAGAACTTATAATATATATATATATATATATATATATATATATATATATATATGTATATACATCTATATATAATATGTGTGTATGTATATATATATATATATATAATATGAAAAAGAGGCATTTCTCTGTGAGTCTGATCTGAACAGTCCTCTCCCGTGTGAGCTGTGATTGGTGGAGTGAAGGCATATGGGAGTAGGTGTCATTAGGGCTGCATTAATCGGTTTTCGGAGGTGTACCGCGATGTTGAGCCAGTCACTGCCATTATCGTCATAACAGCTTTTTTCTCCTTATCTGAGAGTGCTGCCATCCACATGTAGCTTTTGGCTTGGTCCATGGCCTTTTCTACACGTATCCGGATATTTTCGAAAACTCACTTTTTTCTATCAGTTTTGAAAAGGATCACGTCCACATTTTTTTTTCCATCTTTCCACACCAGAACGATTCTAAACGATTCTAAAACGCCCATACTTCTGCAGTCTGCACTGAGCATAGCATACACATAACATTTGGCAAGCGCATCACGTCATTGTAACCTTGTGGTTACAAGAGAGAAGTGGTATGTGAGAGAGAAGTGGTATGTGAGTCTGGTGTTGAAAACTAGTGAGCAATTGCAACTGTCAGCAAATAATGTTATGGAGGAAAAAATGTATGATAACCCCTGTCTGTACCCATGTTTATTAATTACAATGAGTAACAAAACTCACGGAATGCTTTTAACACTTTCGCACGTAACTTATTTTTATGCTATGTGTTACGTTACATGGTTCGTTGTGTTTTCATTACCGTTATTAAGCCTCTCATTGTTGTAGGTTAGCATTTGCTATATTTTTTAACGTTAAATCACTGTTTCCTCAAAGCTAAAATTAGCTAGAATTTTTCCAATCTAGTGTTCTAATCGCACCGGTTTTTATCATACACGCTAACCGGTGTGACCGTACCCGCGAAAGGGTTAAATGTGTGTAATAGCCTATTTCTTTAGTTAAACTCTTTCAGGTCAACAATTTCAGCATAATAAGGGACAAGTAACATCAGATGAATGGATAATTAAACTCAGGGGGGTTTGGTTGCGGTATTACCTCAAACTGCAAGGTGGCATTCTATGAATACCGCGGTAAGGAAATGTCTATACTGCAGCCCTAGGTGTCACTATCCCCCAGGTTTAGCTCTTAGAGCTGGGCATGCACCCAGCCATCCTTCCTCATTCTGCTCTGTGGTTCTGCTTGTCGCTGAAGTCTTTGAGCAGTTCTGGAGTGTTGTGTTAAGATGTTCCGAGAATGTGAAGGACTGTAGAGTTTTTTTCAACTGAGAAACTTCAGGCCTCATGGCATTTTGCCTTGTCTCTTTCTCATTAGTTTCTCGCGGTGCTTTTCTGATGAAAACTTCCCACTGTCCTAGTTTTCCTTATCGGGTTCCTGTTATTTCTGCAGTGGCTGAGACCTCAGCCTGCCCTAAGCCAACACCAGGCCTTCAGTCTTCCCAGAAACTGCTGATTGTATTAAATCTTGTGTATCTATACTGTGTTTATGCATGTTTGTAAGATGGGCTGGTATGTTAAATATGGAGAGCTGGAATTAAATGCTCTGTTATGCTTTTAGTTTCTCGCCTCAGAATGCAGAAGCAGGAAAGGAGAAACATGGAAAGAGGGATGCCTAGGTGTCCGCAGCCTGTATTGCCAACAAAACAATGAGGAGATACCATTAATGTGTACATTTTTGTGTTATCCTGATATGTGGTTGAGCATACCTTCTGTATCAGTGTGTTAGCTGACCTGAGTGTTCACTTGGTTTTTTGACGGCTGTCCTCATATCAACCTGATAAAAACATTTCTTATTTGTCACCCCACCATAACAGCGACAAGAGGCATGTGTGTATGTGGAGTAGCCATGCTAGGTTTGTAGGAGAGGGCTACTTTCAGAGGAGACTGTGGGCAAAATTCACCAGGCTGTTCTGGCCCAGTTCCCTTTGCTTCCACACAGGCTTTTCTTCTGGAACTTTTACTGGGCTTGAAACTTCTAGAATCCTGTCCATCGCTATGGCAACAGCTCGACAGCGTAAACCCGCTGTGTGCCGGCTTGCACCCTGGTGTTTCCAGCTGACTGATTAGAAATGCACCAAATACCACGCAAGTCAGGGAGCTGCACTCTCAAAGAGTGTGTATGGGTGTCTTGGAGCAGCATTAAAATCACACAAACATAACTGCACAGAACACAAACTTTTGAGGCTTGTATTTTTTTTATTTGTTTGTTTTTGAGAGGGCAGGTGATGAAGGACGTTTAAATGTCTTTCTTAATGATGCCCAAAAGTAATGGCAGAAGAACACATTCGCACAGTCATACAAATTAATGTTTTTTTTGGTCCATAAAAGTTATTTCTTCTTTTTCCATTTTGGGTCTTGGGGAGTGTTAAATGTTGTGAATAAAAATAATGCTGGCTGTGATCCAGTGTTCATTAATTTATTGAAGCCTTTGAAAGGTTTGTGGTGGATTGAATTTCCATTATGGGTCACTAGAAGCTTCTTAAAAGGGTATTTGACCTGGTTGGCTCACTCTGGGAATGGCCATTGTGTGCAGCCCTCACATTATCTTCCCCACGGTGCTCGGACTGCAGGGGGGTTGTGGGAAGCCAAAAGAGGCTTGTCCTGCTCTCTGCCCCTGCTGCTGGGATCTGATGTCAGCTTTATCACCCTGAGCGCATTAAGTCTTTCAAATCCATTCAGACCCCCCCCCATATTGAGGTGCAAGACTTCTGAGTCTCAAGGCCTCTGCTCACTTCCTTCTCCGCTGAGAAAACTGAATGATGGGAAATTAATGGGTTTAGTTTTATTCCATTGCTTTCTGGGTGGGGTTTTGAAGATGTTTTGCTGCTCTTTGCTTTAATAGTTTCGAATGCTTTTTGTAAATGGCTGGGCTCATTCCTCCCTCTGGACCCTCTCTGTAGGAGGGTGTTTGAAAAATGTCCCACCACTGCACTCACACTGCTCCGGAACACAAATTCATTTTGCTGTTTTGCTGTTTTGCACCGGCTCCTTGCCGCACTGCCAGCTCTGTCGCCATGGCAGCAGGGGAAGTTAGGTCAAGATTGTGCCGAACTCATTTTCTTTTTTTACTGCATTGTGCGCTCACAGTCTGCAAGGAGGCGGAGTTGGGAGTGCAGTGATTGATATTCAGTAGAAGTGAGTGCTCCGCCTCCACATCCTCTGACAGGAGCGCCATTGGCTAAACAACAACGTAGTTAAAATAGTTAAAAGTTCCTGTGCATTACTCACAGTACTTACTGTAGGATTTTGGTCCAGATCCCTAAACCAGCTCACTCAGTGCAGCATAAGAGAGCACAGATCCTCTCACTTAAGGTATGCAAATACCTGTATTCATTTGTCTAGATGGCCTTATTGTAACCACAGTTCTGCTCACAGACTTCAATTGTCACTTTGGCTGCAGCTGGCCATTGCAGCAATTGGTACTTCTAAAGAAACCGGTGACGGGTGATTGAGAACTGTTCTTGCTAGGGAAGATAATGTAATTACCAGACCTCCTGTATTTCACCACCTGTATGCTAACTATTGTCGATCCTGACCAAAGCTCTGTATCAGTATAAAGAATGCTTTCGCTGAGTGCTCGGTGTTCAATTTGACTCCGCTGAACCCAGAGTGCGTTTCATGTATGTCTGACAGCTGCCGTTCCTGTAAATAAAGAAGTCTTTTCCGCGAAGATCGGAATTGCGCCTTGCTTTTCCTTACAGTACAGTATGTCACCAGGAGTGGTCAGTCCCGCCCCACCATCATTTTAAAGAAGGAAGGATGGGGAAAAACACACTGTAAATGTATTTGGCTACAAAGGGCTCTGGCACATTATGCATTAAAAACAAGAATAAAATGCATTCGGAAGCTAATTATGATTGCATACGTGGAAAATGCAAAGAGAGGCAAAATGCCTTGTTTTTTTAATTAAAAAGGAGATTCTATGTGTGAGTTCCTTCAAGGTTTGAAGTCCCTCACAGGCTTCAAAGCTTGTTAAAGTGCAGTTTATTTAGGGGTATGTAGCCTGCAGTATTTCTGAGAAAGTTAATACAAATGTAATATTTTACATCCTGAAGTTTGCTAATGATATGATATCTGATGTGATGCAGATCTGATCAGTGCAAGTTTGCTCATTTTCACATGCAGTAATCATGTTGTGGTTAGCATATGTTATGTTGGAACCTTCATACTTTCTTCATCCTTTGCGCACAGATGCTTATCAAAGATTTTCCTCAGTTCAGGACACAGAAGCTTTGATTACCTTTGGACCGTGATGTGTATAACTCTTGCAGTTCAAAAAAGCAAGCATTGCACTGTGGAAAACATAGTTAGTAAATGTGTGATGTTTAGAAAACAAGTAACTAATATTTTTTTTTTATGGGAGGCTAGTTGTTTGATGATGTCAACTCGATTTGCTAACTGAAAAGAAATTATGTCCAGGATTTGTTCTGGATTTATTTTTAATATTATATATTCTTTTGTTTATATATGGCTGCTGTGGCAATGGAAATACTATGGAAGGCCAATTGGTCAACATAAGGGAGGTATATTTCTCAAAAGTTTCAATAATGACATTCAATGTACATACATTTCAGTAGGACTTTGATAGACAGAAAGATGAAGATATCTGATGCTGGAACAGGACGTACCAACTTCTTTAAAAATAGGTGGCAGGGAGATTCCCCTCTAGCAGCTGAAGTCTTGTGTTCCAGATCACTCTGCTCCACAGTGACCTCTTCTGGCATAACAGACACCCTGCTGATATATTTAAGATGATTAAATCCACAGTGTTCTGTACTGAGGCAGATCTAGGTTTTGTACTTTTTTCACATCACATTGCTTGAGTTTAAAGCGAACCATTCTCAGAACAGAGCCATTCTAGAGAAATACCAGAGGATGTTTACACACAAGATCACTTGCGCTGTGTGTATTTTGGAACATATGATAACACAGATAGACAAACTTGTCTGTTTCGATAGAGAAAACCTGCATTTTTAATGGCTGCAGACTCATCAGTAGTCTCTCTCTAGGCTTGGTGATTTATTTTATTCTTTATCTCTATCTGCTCTCATATTGAAGAGAGACCAACTGGTCTATAGCACAACAGTTTGTGCCTCTGCCTAAGCTGGTCTGAGTTCAGTATCTAATTAGCTTGGCTGATAGATGGGTGGAGCATTAGGACAAATGAGCCACAGCTGGCACTGAGGCATTACTTCACTTCTGGCTCTTACCAAAGTTCAGCTTATTCATCCCTTGGGTAAAATCTCTACCTCTGAGAATCTAGCCCCGAATTTCAATGACCAAATGCCTGACAACCCAGCCTTGAGCATCAGATCTGTGGCAGTGTTAAGCGACATGTCCTTCTTCTGCCTTTTCCTCTTGGTTGTTCCTGCTGCAATGAGTCGAGAGTGAGTACCTGTCTTTTCCTCCACCTGCGTCTACACCGGGCAGCACTGGAAAGGTCTGCTTGGATCGCCTCAGTGCCACCTGTCACCAGCTTGCTCTGAGCATGTGACACGTTCCCCTCCACAGTCACCCGGGATAAAACTTTGTTGTGCCGTCACACGCCTACACACCTGTTTGTTTAGTAACACCCAGACTCTGTAGTGGGGTCTGAATGGCACGGCCTTGTTTATGAGGCACTGAACAGTTCCTGGACCTCCGTGCAGCTCCGTTCTGTTTTCACTCACGCCTCTCAGGCCTCCCCTTCCACCAGCCGTGCACGTTTCCTTTGCAAAGTGCATGCGCGCTCACCCGCCGGTAACGGGGACACTCTGAGAAACAGCGTGCAGGACTGCACCTCCTATTCACCTTTGATACCGTGCACACATCTGCACGGTTGATTTGTTTCTGTCGGTGTCAGATTGCGTATGTGTCACGGTTTTGGTTCTTGTCATTCACTTTACACTGTGCAATACTGCTTATCTCAAAGCCTTGACGTAATTTGTTTACTGAACTTGACAACAAACTAGTTCCATTCATTTTGCACTTGTGTGCGTGTGTGTCTGTCTGTTTCTCTATACAGGACATCAATGCCCACGCCTGTGTAACCGGAAAGCCCATCAGCCAGGGAGGCATCCACGGGAGGATCTCAGCCACCGGCCGCGGCGTGTTCCACGGCATCGAAAACTTCATCAATGAGGCCTCCTATATGAGCCAGCTTGGACTCACCCCCGGCTTCCAGGACAAGACCTTCGTCATTCAGGTACGAGAAACCGCCAAACACACGTTGACATCACACCAGAGAGGCAGGGGAACGCCGACAGCCTTTTAGGGGTGTCGTTCCGTCCCACGGACACAAGAGACCCAGAGGTACGCACAACAGTATGAAGATCCTGTGGCTGTTGTTGCTTTGAAAGTTTCCACGAGTTTTAAAGTGTATTGAGGAAACTGTAAAACAGCTGTGGCGGTTGACGCAAACAATGAACTTAAACAGAAAATTTATGAAAGATTTGGTTACTGGAGCCATGCTGTAATTAAAGGACATTTGGGATCTCACATTTTAAATTTTTGAGGGAATTGTCCAGTTCACTTAGGGGCTCAAATCAGGAAACTCTGTGAGGTTGCTATAGATACGGCAAATGAAACGTTGTTCTGTCACCATTTGAGCATAAGGCGTTGCATATTATGGTCAGGGGATTTGTCATTAGCCCACAGTAACTAGAGTCTGCAGCAGTAATGTGTAATTGGTTCCATTCTTCAGATATAGGGTGAGTTTATTTAGGCTAGCATTCCTAGTCACACTACAGCACCATCTAGTGGCTGAACAGTCACCCGTGAGTTTCTCACTTTATGTCCTTGAGGGGTGGGCCTGTTCTCCAGTTGGCAGTTGCTCTCCTGTAGTGCACTTTGTGAAGAATAGCCTGCATGTACCAGTGCTCCTGAGGACAGCAGGGGATGCTGTGGGGAAGCAAATTTAATACACACCCTGCGATTTGAGGGGAAAAACAGAGGAAAACGCCTCAAAGAGAAAATGGCAAAACCTTGGATACGTGGCGAGACAGCAGCGAAACTAACCACAGTGGGACTTCCTGGTTATCCTCTTGGCCAAAACTGGCAGGGACATGCAGGCCATGATATCTGAGACCCTGCGGTTTTCACAACCTTTCCTGTGATTTGCCACGTGTCTCCTGGAATCTGGCACCCCCAGCAGATTTTACAGGGGGGGTTTCGAAAGCCTAAAGGTCAAAGGGCAGCAGAAATCCCCCCACGAGTCACCCGGTGCGGCTGGCTGCTGCCTCTTACTCATAGTGTGGGTCTCACCAGTTGCCTCAGAGCTTGACCCTGGAGGCAGGCCCCGTCCTGTAAGCCTGTCTAAATTGCCCCGGACGGAGATTCGCGGAACACATACAGATGAATCGCACCAATGACGTCACTAGCAAGATTAGGGCCACATTCAGTGACTCAAATAGCTGCCTCTTCTGATGTAACTCTGTAATCAATGACCAGAGGTTACTCTAAGCACTGTGCACATGTGTGCTGTGAGCTTTTCCTTTTTTAACTAAAACTGTGACGCGGGGAAAACCAATTTCACGCTCTCTACCAATCAGGTACAATCACTTCATCCTGGAATGTAATTTTCTTTGATGGAGATTTACCGATTTACTGTCGTGCACAGAAGGCAGAGCAGATTTTTCTTTTGCGTTATATTTATCAACAAACACTTGTGACGCATGGGTCATTTCTCATGGCAAGCTGCTTTGAGTTAGTTTTGATCCTATGGTTTAAGTAGGGAATGACATGGATAAAATCATGTCTCCTGCAGAGCTTAGACTGGTGATGGATTATGACAGAGATGAATCCAGTGAAGGTGGGAAAAGTTGAGAATGCGAAGAATATCGATTAAAGGATTTATATGTGCCTCAGATCACATCATGCATTGATTTAATTAGGAATTGGAAGGAAAGGCTACAGAGGATGGTGTGATTACAGAGACAATCCACAAGGTGGCAGTAGTGATGTTTTATGAGAGGACTTAAATGGAAAGAAATGCATTGTGGGTGAGTTTTTTGTTTTTTGTTGCCCCCTCTGTCCCCTGCCAGAGCGCAATATAACATATAACATATATGCATGTGATAAAGGCGGTGCAATTTTTTACTGCCACACATGCAGTTTTAAGGTAGGAGAATTATGTAGGGTAGGAGTAATATGACACAACAGCAGCGATAAACCACTTCTTTCCCAACAGCTGTTAGCATCAGTGTTCAGACGAAGAGTCCAGAGAAACCTGCTGTTATAGAATTCCAGCTTTTTATATCAAAGACCAAGACGGACATGGCTGGACTCTGATGTAAAAACTGATGTAGAAACACAGCAGTGTGGAGTAAATGTCATGTTGCAGTTAGTTGCCAGCTGCGGCATTTCACCAGTTCTAGCTGCTTAACTCGCTTTGGTTGCCCCGTTTGCCCTTTGCCCTTTCTGAGTCTCGCTGTCTGGCTGCAGGGTTTCGGGAATGTGGGCCTGCACTCCATGCGGTACCTGCACCGCTACGGTGCCAAGTGCGTGGGCGTCGGAGAGGTAGACGGGAACATCTGGAACCCCAATGGCATCGACCCCAAGGAGCTGGAGGACTACAAGCTGGTGAGCGCCCACACATCCCTCTGGCTGCAACTGGAGACAGTCTTGTGCAGAATGAGTCATAAATTACTTAACTGATGAAAGTATTTCAGTATTTTAACATTTAAAAACGAGCTTTCTGACGAAAGGTGGAACATTTAGTGCAGCAAGATAATGCTGTAGGTTGTTCCATTCCACTGCTGTGATTCTATTTCAGTATTTTAGTAATGTCTAGTAACTACTGCAGAAATGTGGTAGATGTGGTAATTGTTTGCAGATGCTCTGTAGAGCTTTTGCATCAATGCAGCTGATTGCTGTGGAAGTGTGAACATTTTATTAAAGTATCTCTTTGCATCATAGTGTAGCGTTGAAGTGAGGCTTCAATGACCCAGAAAAGGAGGGCTAAATCATGTGCTGTCTGTGCCTCCCAGATTTTAACCAATCATTGTATTTTGCAACACAGCCTTTTGATTGGTTCACATGAGTGAGTGATTGACAGCACATGTTAGCCCCACCCATTATGGAGCTTTGTCAGGCCTCACTGTTCCTCTGCTACCATAATGCACTGGGACAGCGGTTGAGGCCCATACTAACTCCGCTCTTTTTTGCTAACCCCGCAGCAACACGGCACCATTGTGGGCTTTCCCAACGCCCAGCCCTACGAGGGCAACATCTTGGAGGCTGAGTGTAACATTCTGATCCCTGCAGCCAGTGAGAAGCAGCTGACCAGGAAGAACGCCCACAACATCAAAGCCAAGGTCAGAGGTCGCCCACGCTACCTGCTGAATATTATATGCAGGACACACACAGCTTCAGTAATGGCAGAGAGAGAATTTTCAGTGTTTAGCACACAAGCTGAGTAACTGCCCAGTGAATGGAATATCTGTGGTTTGGCCCTACAGTACAAGCCATACAAAAAATGTTATAATGAGAATGTACTTTAGAAAATATTTTTTAACTCAATAATTATTTAACAGAAGTAAATTATCGTAATATTTGCATATTACGATACAACAATACAACTATTGCAATGAATTTCTAATTAGTATTAATATATTTGAATTATATTTGCAATATACTTTTAGACTAAGCAACATATTTTTCTCCATGGCAGTCATGCCGCGAGTTATCTAATTGTCCACTGTGTGTAACTTGTATAAGGGACCCCAGCAGCTGTACAATCCAGACAGAAGTACAGGGTGTTTGCATTATGTGTGAGCCAATGAATGCCATCCTCCATCTTGAATACATGGAGGAGCCATGCCACACGACCCATTTACCTAAATTAGCTTGTTCCTAGGTAATGGGGCATCATTACATCAGTCCTGCAGACACTTCCCAGAGCTTGTTAGATAACTAAATTACTTTATATATTTATATAATTAGAAACTATGTCTTGGACCTACAGCATGCCATAGGCTTATTGCATTACTGAATTATAGCTTGTCATTATTTCTTATTATAATGCATGTGCTTGTTAGGAATATTGATCCTAAATTGGCATTAATAATAATGAACAGGAGAATAACTCCCCTGACTACATCTTCCTGGGCAATGTGTGTGTCATTCACAGATCATCGCTGAAGGTGCTAACGGCCCCACCACCCCTGATGCTGACAAGATCTTCCTGGAGCGCAATATCATGGTTATCCCGGTAAGGCCCGGCGCAGCCCGAGAGGCCAGTCCAAAACGGCAGTGTCAGCCACTGCTTTTCTTTACAGCTCACTCTGCATTCTTACTGCGGTGTCGTTTGTCTAAACTCAGTTTTGAGGTAAATAATGACCTCACATGGTAATGGGCATTGAACTGTCGCCTAAAGAAGAAGCATTTCATTGCCCTGCTGAAATGATTCGATGATTAGTTTTTTTTTTTTTAATTAATTCGTAATGACTAGGGGGATGCGATATTTTAATACTCTGAAGTTCTCATCATTGAATATCTGCAGCCTGTATGAGACCCCAGTTCATTTAGTCTGAATGAACATGAGATTTGCATTCACTCTCTCAGAATGGACTGGACCCTAATAGTAACTATGCTCTGAGACTGATCAGTTTGTATTGGATATACTTCAATGACTTGGGGCCCTGTTCTGGTACCTGTATGTGAATAAAGTTATTCACCCAGTGAATAGATATTTAGATTTTAAAACGGTTCCTTTTCCGTTGAAATCACAGGCGTACAATGAGTATAAAATGAGTAGTCATATCAGGCAAGTGTCACTTGACTGGCATTCATCTGTGGCACTACATGTCAGAATGTTTGGAGGATTAGTCTATAGACCAGTCAGTTTGTTTGTCTGACCATCTCTGAACACTTAGGTAGCGACCCCCTCAATGTAATGACTGTCTCCTGTGACAGGACATGTACCTGAACGCCGGCGGTGTGACCGTCTCCTACTTCGAGTGGCTGAAGAACCTGAACCATGTCAGCTACGGTCGACTGACCTTCAAGTACGAGAGGGACTCCAACTACCACCTCCTGAGTAAGTCTGTCACCTCTGTTGCCCAAAACAAGCAGCAGCTGCTCTTCAAACTCAAGCATCATGCCATGCAGTAAGGGGAACCCACCACCAGGTGGGGCACTCTACCTCATCTAAGCATTTCGTTACATTCTCAAACATCATACAGATGGTGCAGAGCAGACTACTGGCTAATTTCAATGTTGAGCCTCTAGGTGGAGCACAACTCTATGTTTCGCTCACAGCTGCAACCGCACCAATTATTCCTCCCAATAATTGAAACATTACAATGCATTACATGCATTTAGTGGACTCTCTCATCGGGAGCAACTTCCAGCATAATGGAACATAAGTGTATAGACATAAGTGTAACATAATGTAACATAAAGCAACTCTGAATGCTCTTTCGGGAGTTAACATTTTAAGTTTCCTGTTGTAATTTCTGCCTGCCTCATCTTAACTGTGCGGTAGAGTTTCATTGAGTTATCACGGGCAGTGGAGTCAACAACCTGTCAGAACAGAATTTATTTACAGAGTTTATGCTGCACTTACTTATTTGTAATTTACGGAACACAGCTACCTGCTCTCCACCCCTGTGAGAATGCTGTAGAGGCTGCCGGAATACTTCATTTTATGATGCGGTTGCAGTGTGGGGTAGAGGTTAGGGAACCAGACGCAACCTGTGAGGGTGGCAGGTTCAAGCTGCTTTTGCACCTTTGATGGAAAGACGTCATCAGAATTGTCTCTAAAAATATCCAGCCTTTATACATGGATATTACATTATTAAGCATACCGACAGTCTTGGACAGCCTCCTTTTGACACCACCCAGCAGGTACACAGCAACAGATACACTTGTGTGTGAATTCCCATTTTTTCTTATAAAAAGTGATTGTTCTGTTCAATTCCCTTTAAAAAAATCAGACCTGGCATACATTATCATTTAAACTGGTAAGCCATTTTTTAGAATATATTTTTTTTTTCTTTCTTTCTTTTTCTTTCATGTGTGATGTTAACTGGCATGAGATGGGTTTACATGCATACGTGATGGAAACAGAAAAGCTTGAAAAAATAACCTTCACACCTGCCCCCCCCCTCCCCAACAGTGTCAGTACAGGAGAGTCTGGAGAGGAAGTTTGGCAAACAGGGAGGGCCCATTCCAGTGGTCCCCACTGCTGACTTCCAGGCCAGAGTCGCTGTGAGTAACCCCCTCAGTGCCCCCCCCTGGGCGCCTCTGCAATGTCTCCCCCCTCCACACCCCTCCTTAGTGTCCCCTTCACAGTCAGTCAAATTTGCCATGCGAGACGACTGTTCCCTTTTGGTCTATATCAATGCAAATCTAAAAAGAGTGCGTGTGTCCTCACTTTATGGAGATGTACATAGTGATCAGGTGACAAAATGTGGTAGTGTGTGTGTGTGTGTGTGTGTGTGTTTATGTATTATATTCTCCCTAAAGTGTACAGTATACAAAACGCAACACAGATTTGTCATGTCACTGCACCTCACTTGACATAGCTGGCCTGTGTCATGTGCCTTTGTCAGAAGCAGAAAGACATGAATTAGTATGGCGTGTTCTCAAACAATAATGGGCTGCGCTCACAGTCACACACGTGCACAGGTTCTACTGAGGCCCCTTTGTTCTTTTGAGAAAGTCGAAAAAGGGAAAGAAATATGCTACCCCACTTGTTTGTCATGTAGAATTGGTCAGGGTGTAATACAACAGGTGCACACTTTAAGAGTGGGGATTACACTAGCGCACAGTCAGTCCTTGTTATTCAAGTTAGATAACTTTGAGAAATGAGTAAATAACCAATGGTGTGTAGCTGTGTATACTTCAACACCTCAGCATGAAGGGAAAAGTGTTGTGTATGTGTCACATTAGAATTCCATGTAAAATGATAATGTGGTCTTTGAACAAATACGTAAAAAAAAACAGCTCAGGGTGACCTTTAAGTGACTCCCCCATCTTTCTGTGCAGGGAGCTTCTGAGAAGGATATCGTGCACTCTGGTCTGGCCTACACCATGGAGAGATCTGCCAGGGTAAGTGATGAAAGCCCAGCGGAAATCTTACGCCAAAACCCCCAATATAGCCAATACTGTCACAACAACATGGTTCTGAAGGGAGACATGACACCCTTGATCTCTTTCTGTGGTTCTCAAGACCTGGCTAGGTGTAATAAGATCTGAGTTTGTCATTGTTTCCATGTCATAAACAAGCAACATGGAAACAATGTCGAAGTAAGGGAAAGGTTGAAAAAGATTTCTGCTACGCATTGGTGGAGTGGGTGGGACCAAACTGCATGTGGACGGTAGCTGCGTTTGTGATGCTCCTCCAAAGACTCAACGTTTCAGGTTTTTACTAGCGGCACGTTAACGGCAGCTACCGTGCTGGGCGGGTGTTCTGTCTCGATGGCAAACGCGTATTGAAATGTTCTCGAGGGAGAGGTTTGTCTGGGTGCCTAACGAGGGCTGAGGAGGTTCAGCCCTGGCCTCTGGCTCATATGAGTGCTGCTAGTGGCATGGGTGGAATGTCTCTTTCCCCTGCTCTCCACACGATGGCTCGGGGCTTTTTTTTTTTTGCCCTCGTGTATTACAGCTAGGGGTTTAAAAAGACGGCAATGCTTTCTGTATGCAGAGAAAAACGCAGAGAATTTTTAAAAAATATTTGCAAAAAATATAAAATTTAGTATGTACGGAATTTGGATTGCAGTTTTTTTCCTAATATGAGATAGGATTTGGAAATTAATTCACTTTGGAAATAAAGGAAATAAAATATTTTCTCTCCATTTTAATGGATCAGAGTCCTTGGACCTGTTGTAAACAAGAATAAGATAAGAAAAAATGCTTCCTAGCTCATATGAAATGTGATTTAAAAATATTTATACAAGAAATTATTGAGTGTTGTTTTTCTTCTGTTTGAATAGTATGAGTACCAGGGCACTCCTAAAATTAATTTTACAGTACACCCATAAAGTGTAGGGTGTTTCTGACACACCAGGCCATTTTTGTAGGGTGTGTAATGTCAAAGTTATTAGACTTGATTTAACAGTAGTAAAACAGGCAAACATTGCTTTTTTAGCATCCGGATGGGGTGTCAGTGTAACATAGCAGTTAAGGAGCAGGACTTGAAAGTGAAAGGTTGCCAGTTCAGCTCCCCACTGGGGCACTGCTGCTGTACCCTTGGGCAGGGTACTTAACCCAGAGTTGCCTCTGTAAATATCCAGCAGTTTAAATGGATAACATTGTAAAAAACTGTAACCACTGTAAGTCATTCTGGATAAGAGCATCTGCCAAAGGCTCCCCAGACCCTGCAGTGCTCTTCCTTTGCCTCAGTCGATGATGGTGAAAGGGGTAAAAGGGGTAAAAGGGGTTACCATTTGGGGTACCATTGTTCTGAGTCCTCCCCTGGCTCACACGCATGCATGGCACCACCCTGTCGCCTTGCCGTTGGGCAGGGTGTTTGGCGATTGCAGCAGGTTGCATTAGTGAGATGTGAGTGTAACTCTGGGGACTGACCCCACATCACTGCAGCCCCCAGATATACTCCCCAAAATATTATGCTCCAAATCCTCCAGTCCATATTCATTTTTTTTATAATCTGTCATCTTCAGGAATTGTATTTATCATTAATTGCTGTTGCATCGGGTCTTTATAGCTCTGACTTAGGAATCTTTACATTAAGTACAAGTTTAATATTGTGAATTGTATGTGGTTAACTTTAACATAGCTCATGAGTACCATGCAAAAAGTAGGATTTCTTTTTCATCTTTTTGGTTGTTTTGGTTGATTGTAGCACCAGCGTGCTATCCATGAAAAGAATGGTAAGGTGTTAATTGGCTGCATTCAGATGTGTTTTTCCTCACAATTTTATTTGGTGTTCTTTTATTGTAGCAAATCATGCGCACAGCTCACAAATACAACCTGGGGCTTGACCTGAGGACAGCGGCTTACGTCAACGCCATCGAGAAGGTCTTCAAGGTGTACAACGAGGCCGGTCTGACCTTCACATAGACGCGTTGCCCCCTGCTGACCGCCACATCCTGGCACCCCCCCCCCCCCCCAATACAGCCTTTACAACATATCCTGCGTTTACATGCGATGCCACGTGCCGTTTCTAAGTCGCCATGCAACCCGATGGCATAGCGCCCCCTCCCCCCCCCTCCCCTGCCCTGTCCCCATTTGTGTTCCAGCCAGATCAAGGCAAGTGCCATGACACCTCGTCCCTCGTCCCTAAGATCAGCCCCCGAAGCCTGGCCTGTACGCATAGTCGCACCCCCGCGCTGGCCGACAGCCACACTGTGACCCCGAGATCCATCTGCACCTGCTCACCATGCCTTTCCATCCTGTCCACCCCATGGTGGGACTGCAGTGCTCTCTCATGGACATTTCCACCAAATGTCCCCCCCCAACCCCCCTGATAATCATGGCTTTGCTGGCCCTGCCAAAGTGCCCCTCTCCCCCTGAGTCATCCAAATGTTTTTAGCAAGTCGTTAGCGCACACCGGCTACTCTTATGGTGTCTGTACTTTGTTGTTGTTGTGGTTGTTTTTATTATAAATATGATAATTACATTTTTTTGTTAACATCTGAGATTTTGTGCCGCAAAAAAAAAAGACTTGTCTTGACAGCTGACAAAGATGCAAAAGAAAACGGCACCCGTGGAAGACAGCGAGGATTGCAGTGTCATGGGAACACCACACCGCTTTAGCTTCCTCCATTGTGAGATCTTTTTAGCATTTTTAGCGTACACTGTGTCACCCTGTGGGATTTGAGCCAGGAATAGCCGAGGGTTTTTTAAAAGACAGCACTGAAGATGCCTTAGATGTAGCAGTCAGGAGTTCAGGTTTTTATTCGAAACCCTTATGTTCACTTCTTTTTTTGGAAAGCCATCCCAAAGTCACCTGAGAAATTAATTTAAGTTGCACTTGGTGCACCTGTTGCCCATTGGCTCCAAACATCCAATAATGTCCAGTCATGTCTATTACTGTGTGGTGTCTCTAAGCCAGCTCTGAGCGCCAAACTGGTTTAATTCTGAAGCTAAGTGTCTGAACAGGTACTGAGACGGGTACTGAGGTGAGAGGAATACACTTGGGAACAAGCATCCATTTTTCCTGTTTTTTTTTTTCTCTGGCCATGTGAGCCTTGAGTTGGAAACTGCTTTGGGGAAATTTGTATTTTTTTTTTTGGTTGACAACAATTAAAAGGACAAGAAAAATCCCGTTCGGTGTACTGTGTTTCTTGGCAACTTGTCTTGTCACATGTCAACTTAGCACGCACTGTAGCACGCCCGCCTGCCTCCACACACACAATACAGAAGCACTTCTACTCTCTGCATAACCCAAACCTATAGTAAGCACAGCCTGGTGAAGGAGTCCGTTACTTCCTGAGCTCACCCACTGTGAGTGAGCACCAGGAGGCTTTAACAGCAAGTACTCACTTTGCATAAAGAGCCTGCTGAGGACATGTGAGTATCTCTCAGCCCTATGTTGAGAGTGGGCCCTGAAGATTCTGCAAACGCTGTATCATCTTGTCTCATGTCACTGTCTCATATTGCTGCTACATGTTGCAGTTCCAAGGACTTATGCTAACCAGAGATTTTATTTCCATTAAAGTTAGACAATAATCCTTTGTACCTTCACGTGTGAATGTAAATTGGGGATGGTAAATGTTTTCACTGGTACGTTTGACTGGTTAAATGATTAAGAAATTTTGACTTATAATACTTATAACTGTGTGTATTAGAGCGCAAGGACTCTAAAAGCTGATGTCTGTGTGTGTGTGTGTGCGCGCGCGTGCGTGTGCGTGTGTGTGTGTGTGTGTGTGTGTGTGTGTGTGTGTGTGTGTGTGCGTGCGTGTGTGTGTGCGCGCGCGTGCATGTGTGTGTGTGTGTGTGTGCGCGCGCGCATGTGCATGTGGAGAGGTTGTCACTGAATTCTGAGCTTTTGCTGGGTAAGCGTGTGACAGTGTGTCACTGTGCAGCATGCATGTCCGTGCGTGTTGTTGAGGGACTCAAAGACCCAAAATGCAGTTTCAGGTCCAGGAAGATATTATTTATTATTATTTATTTAATACAAATTATACAGTTGTGAGGTCGTCGCCAGCCTGCATCTGCCAGGATGTGAGCGGCGGGCCTCCGTGCATTCGGACAGGTGAGAGATTGGGGCGGGTCAGACGGGGACGAGGGGAGGTGCGAGAGATTCTTGCAGGAAGGAGGGAGCGATGGAGGCAGGCCGCGGCGGTCAGCCGAACAGCTTCTTCCCAAAGGACAGGGCACTGTCCACGGTCTTGTCCGTAGCCGCGTCTTTGGCTGCCTTCCCGGCGATGTCGCTCACTACATCCCCGATACCTACACGCCAGAGGGCAGTTAGAGAAAAACAGGCCTACCCTATTCTACCCACTCTGCCCTCACTTCAATTAACAGACTGCTTTTGTATTTCAAACCTTGAAACTGATGGCAACAGTCAAGATGTGGAAAAAACAGCCATAGACACGCTTCAACTATCTGTACTTCTCACTGAGAAAAACATAGGAGTTTCTGTGTCCTTCATGCACAGTATAGGGGACGTGGCACTACCCTAATGGACATCTTTCAGAAAAAAAACTTAAGGTGTGAAACTCAAACCTTTCGGTCTCTGACACTAACACACAGACACATAAGCATGTACTAATTTTTAAGATGTCAACATCTACACAACTCCACTGCAGACGTTACATATTTACAAGTGTGCTAGGTAAAATAATGCATAAAGAGACCACACCCTGGTGCATAGTAATACTTAAACCACACCCTGTGGGGAAGTCAGGGATGTTGATTGTCTTAGATTACCTCCTTTTGCCTTCTCCTGCTTCTTTGTGTCGCCTCCAATCACGGATCCTACCTTCTCTTTGGCAAACTCAGCTGTTAAACATGATTATACAACAACATCATTGGTGAACATTATAAAAACACATCTCAGTGTCAATACTCCTATCATAAAAATATGACCATGATTAGTGTAGAAAATCTTACATGCTTAGGATGTAGACTTATATTAAGTATCTAAAATATGCACATGTATATCTGGTAGTGTATGTAGGAGTAATTTCAGAGTATGCAGAATTACTGTGATAGTGGTGTAGCATAGCAGTAAAGAGCAGGGCTCGTGGCCAACAGGTTGTTGGTTTGATTCCCTGCTGGGGCACTGCTGCTGTACCCTTAGGCAAGGTTATTAAACCACAGTTGCCCTAGGTAACAGTGTCTGCTAAATGACAATAATGTAATGTAATGGTATACACAATGCAGGAAACAATACTTTAGTATACTACGAATGTACTTTTACACTATGGTATTTTCCAATGATGAGGTGAAACTTCATCTGAGTGAAACTTCATAAACCCCATAATTGGTGGAGCTACCATGAACTTTTAGTCACTAACACACATAAAGCAATCAAAAAACTTTCTGTTGGAGAACATGATGATTGGTGTAATTTGGTTCTCCGTTGACAGCACATGGAATTATCTTGTCAAAGTTCACTGCAGGTAGAAGTGTAAGGGCTTGTCCTGAGGAGATGTTCTCAGCTTTTGGGACATGATGTACATTTGTCCCTCCCAAATCCATTAGCCAAACAAATGCCTTTCAGATACTTATCAACATTGTTCCTCTTATGCAAGCATCTGGCTACAGCTGAGATGGTTCAACTGATAAAAACATCAGTCTCTTCCCGCTTTGCATGTGATATGTAATATTCACGATGTAATAATAAGAGGGGGACTAACAGCAAAACAGAAGCAGCACCACACCACGCTGTCTGGAGCCACAGTCTTACTGTGTCCTAACACTCACAGTCCTCGAGAGTACATTTAATGACGCCACGTAAATATATATAAGTTGAATGAAATTTCAGGTCTCCGGTTGAAAAAAAAGTTTGCGAATTCAGAATTCAGCATTTTAGCAGCTGGATTTGTGAATGCTTCCTCTCTAAAGTTTTTAGAATAAATTAATAAACCAATAAGACTAAATTTGAATCCTCCTTGCCTCCCTGCCATACCCATACCCCCTCCCCCCCCTTGAACATTCTCCGGCTACCAGAGGACTCACCCGCCTGATCGATGATCTCCTCCACTTTGCCATCAACAGCGCCCTTGACCAAGGAGTCCATGTCTGTACTGTGCTGTGCTGTGCTGTGCTGTGCTGCCCTCTCTGAGGATGCTATGGTAGGGTGCAGGGCAGTATGTGCTGGCACTGAGGCAGGAGAGCTGCTTATGAATGCTGGCAGCCTCCACCAGCCCTGATAACACACCCCTGTACACATCACACACTCACACATGCACATACACACCCACATGTACACCCATACAAATAAGCCTATATATTCTGCTCTAGGCTCAGTGTTAGATTCGTGTACACACACGCACACGCACAGGTATGGGTATGGGCGTTTCCCCTCTTGCCGTGTCTCAGTCTCATTTCCTTTGAGTGATTTTTGCATGAAGTAGCCCCTGCAGGAAAGCAAGTATTTAACTTCAGTTAAACCCCCTCCAATAAACTACAATAGAATCGAAAATGATTTGGGTTTTTTCCACTGAACTGATAGCTGCCTGTCGTGAGACAACAGGCCCGTTCATTTACATGTCTGGCTAATTATGCACTGGTGACATAACAGACCGTAATGCAGTCTAGCAGCTACAGGGGACAAAAACAAAGGCTTCAGTGCCAACCCTGTCTTTCCACACAAAGTTCTGTTTTTATTTCTTCTCTTCATTCAGCAGCACAATTCACCTGGACACAAAAGATAAAAAAAAAAAACAACTGAACTGAAACCTGCTGTCAAATGGGGATAGTGTGTGCTGTGTTAACAGAACATGAACAAAATAAGTAAAAAAAAAATAATAATAAAAATGAAAGCACATCTGAATTAGATGGATGAAAACCACGTATTTCTCTACCTCAGGAAAGCTATAAAGTCTGTGCTGGGCAGCAGTGTGGCTCAGAGGTAAAGGGAAGGCCGTAAAATCTGAATTTTTCCAGCCTGAGCACCGGATTCAATTTGCTGTTGTGCCTTTGAACAAGGCACCTTAGTCAAATAGTTTCATTCATTCTACAGCTGTATAAACGCAAGCCAAGTATGTCACTGTGGATAAGGGCACCTGCTAAGCTACTACTACAACCACTCCTGCAACTAATAATAATAATAATAATAATAAAGGTGCATGTTAGACACATTCATCTATCTGCTGTTCCTTGTGTGCAGTGATGTAAGGAGGGGGCACTGTGAAAAGCGATGCAGGTTTTGGAAGGGTGGCTTATATATTCCTTAGAGGTAAAAGGTGGACTCACTGTGGGAATATCACCACAACAGGGAGGCACAGCCGAAAACCGCATGCTGGATCGTGAATCAGTACCACACACAAGGCTGTTTATTCAGGTAAAAATTCGGCATGCCAAAGACTGCTTATTTCACTGCTTTTTCACTGAAGTGAGAGCGTGGGGTCTTCTCTCCTTGACATTTTAAAATTCCACCTTCCTCCAGGGGGGGCGCCAATCACAACGAGGAGCAGGACTGACTCACAGAGTTTTGTTTATACATAAACATGCCTACAGAGACCTGCCCACTGTGGATTGTTTTTTTTCTTTTTTTTTTACGGTACAAGCCAGACTCCTTCAGGAACACCCCTCAGCTGCAGGGTGATGGCAAAGGGGCTTATTCTTTGAGCTGGGTTTGTGACAGGGCAAGGGGTACTCAGCAGCTCCCAGCCCCTCCTGCAGTACCCGACCGCAGCTGCGGGTCCCGCTTCAGTACACACATGTGTGCAGCTGTGCTAGTAGTCCACAGTGCAGTGCCAGGAGGCACGCCACACCATTGTCCACGGCAAGCACATAGGAGACGTGCGGGGCGCTTGCACGGTACACACACGCGGCTGTAAACATGATCGCTCTCTCTCTCTCTCTCTCTCTTTCCCCCCATCTCTCACTCTCTCTCTCTTTCTTTCCCCCTCCCCCTCCCCCTCCCTCTCTCCCCAGCTCTCTTCTTCTCTCCTGCTCTCTCTCCTCTCTTCCCATCTCATTCCTTCTTTCCCTCTCTCCCATCTCTGTCCTTCTGTCTCTATCTCCCTGTCTCGCAGCCAAACATTATGCATGTGTGTTACAACATCAGCAAGGAGCACGTTGCAGGGGGTGAATCTGGTCAATCTCCCACCCTCCCGTGTGAAAAGGCCTCCCGTGGCTGAGATTGACTGCAGACCAAAAAAAAGCACCTGCCTTTACCTGAGGTCACCCCAACCGAAACTGGGCGTGGTGTCCTCTTCAGTTGCCCTGAGGGGGTGCGGGCGGTGCCTGCCTGGGCGTGTCTCTTCTGCAAGGTGTGCCTGTCGAGCTCAGAGGCTCTGTCCAACCCACCCCTCCGTTGCTATGGGCGGGAGGCGGTCGGGAATTCCGTTCACAGTGTGAGAACGGAGCGCTGGCATGACTACTGGAACCACAGGACCGGAGGCGCAGGCGGGAACCTGCACGGGATCGTAAAAGCACCTCAAAACGAATGTTCCGTCCTGCACGGGATCGTAAAAGCACCTCAAAACGAATGTTCCGTCCCGTTGGCTGCCGCTCCGCCCCAGAGACTCTCTGCCTGTTTGCAACTTTAACGCTCCTGGATCTTTTTTTCCAAACTCATAATTAGAAATGCGGGTGCTGGAATCTAGTCAGTTTAATCTGTCTACTCGCCTCGGACCCAGTGACTTTATGAAAGAGGATTTTCAATGTGACAGAAACGCAATCCAATAAACAGATCACTCTAACAGAGCCGAGTCCAGGTCGGTTCCACTTTAGTTCAGGAAATTCAAAAAATTAA
The DNA here is from genome assembly GCF_013368585.1 of Megalops cyprinoides. Lineage (NCBI taxonomy): Eukaryota > Metazoa > Chordata > Actinopteri > Elopiformes > Megalopidae > Megalops > Megalops cyprinoides. The sequence goes on from NC_050583.1 coordinate 48,212,976, forward strand.
CTAAAATTCAAGTCATTCATTGAGAAATCTTCACAGAAAATCACAGGCCATTTTAAGTTGATTATTTGAATTGCAGGTCATTCCGTGAGTTGTCTGAATTGCAAAGGCTTTTGACCGCAACTCTGAGCTGACAGTTTTAAATGGCCAGCTGCGCAGAGCCACCTGTCCAAATGGGCTGTGCCATTTAACTGCAGAGACTTTGTTTTGTTAAGCTTTCGACTGGTCCTTGAAACATGGTCACTCACACAACGTGAGATATATTATAACGTGAGAAGTTGAGTGGAGGGGCATTAGATTAAAAATTTTGATCAGTTTGAAACTCCACAGGACAACTGACAGGTGGCTTCATTAGAGCAATGAGAGATGCCACGCTGCTGACATCAGCAGTATGTCACAGCAAGCCCTGCTTCTTACCGTTACACCACACTGCTGCTGTCTAACCTCTAACATAAAGGAATACCTATGAGGCTGCCACATATATAAAGTACTCATACAATTTTTAATTGATTATATTATACATTCGCTTGTCATATAATTCTGGGTATAATTCTGGAGCTTCCATCAGGGCAGTGAATACACTTGATTCAGAGGGAAGTGCGCCCCCTCCTGGCTTGCTAATCCAACTTCCAACGCCTGCCTGGTGTTCCCAGAGCTTCCACTCAGTGGCTGTCTAAGGCCATCCCCAGCTCTGACGGTACAGTGTAGCTGCTGGGAACATTACAGAGAACCTCTCCAGCTTGATGGAGTCAGCCATCTCCCTTAAACAGGAACACCTGCAAGCTTATTTTCCATACAGATCATAACACTGAGCAACAAATACAGAAACAAATGAACCCGTAACACAATCTGGATTTCACCAAAACTGTCTTTATTTCACTTTTACAGTTTATAAAATTAGCTTGTCTGCTTTGATGCCAACTCAAACATGGTGCACATCCATGTGTGTGTGTGCGTGTGTGTGTATGTGTGTGTACCCTTGCTGTCGCAGATGGATGACATGGGCTGTTGCTGAAATTATTCTTTCTTTCATTTCTCAGTCTTAGCTGGTGCCTTCTTCTTAATGTTGATCAAATACATACACACTACGTGATTGGTATATCTGCTGTACCTGCATGGGAAAATTCTGAGCTTGGCTGGACCCCAGGTAAGGTTCCACAAACAGCATCTTGGGGGATGCCCTTGCTTGCTTGGAGGATGGGGGTGAGTTAAGCCACAGGGGAGGTCACAAAGTAACAATGAACTACATTTGCAGGGTTTGCTGCGTTACCAAATTTGTTTTCACAGACACTGCAGGCCGTGTTGTCAGGGACTCAGACATCCTGTACATTTCTCCTGGTTTTACTTTGACAAATGTAACTCTGTTGGGCCACCTGTATGACTGACACCCCCTCTGTCTTTTTTCTGCCCATATTCTCCAGTAGCTTTTGACAGTTTAATTGGTGTTCATTGGCTTGGCTCTTAATGGGCTCTGAGTATTACCAATCACAGAAAGACTCCCCACTCTGCTATTATCAAAGCACTGAAGAGCATGGATGATATTGGAACAGGAGGAACTTTTGTATCTGTTTGGCACTGATAGGGAATTCTGCTGTCCTCAGGACACCGCCTCACAATGAAAACAGAGGCTTGCTGTCACTGACTGAGGGATGCTTCACACACAGCGTGGGACAACAGATGAAAACTATACACATGAAGTACAACAGGTAGGAATGCAATTGGACGGGCAAGCTCCTAGACCTCCTCTGCTCTAGGCTCAGTGTTAGATTCTGCATGCTACCTGCTAAGCTCCCAAAGCCGTTATTAAGGTACACAGAGAATCTATAATTACTTAGGCTGCAGTCATAATGAGACAGCTAAACTCCCAGGTTACAGATAAAGGAATCACTGGCAGTTTGTTATGTGATGAAGAGTTCTACTGTACTGTGGGCATGAATGGGATGGAAACTGTTCTTTTTTATGCTGTAGTTCCCTTGCAGGATGTCTGTAGCAGTGTGGTTACATCTCAGTACAGATATACGGTAAAGCCCTAAGATAACCCTGAGCGACAGCATGTGCATTCAAGATCATGAGTCTGCAGTCTGTGTGTGTGTGCGTGTGTGTGTGTGTGTGTGTGTGCGCACGTGTGTGTGTGTTTGTGTGTGCGTGCGTGTGTGTGTGTGTGTGTGTGCGCACGTGTGTGTGTGTTTGTGTGTGTGTGTGTGTGTGTGTGTGTGTGTGTGCGCGCGCACGCGCGCGTGTGTGTGTGTGTGTGTATGCATTATGTGAGTGCTGACACTGTAAGGCAACATGCAGTCTTCATTTTCTAATGGCTTCAACAAAACAGCTCTGCAATGTTTAAAAGACCTGTTCTAGTTACCTAAAGCAGACACAAGGCTGACTGAGGCGCGGGACACAGTGTTGAGTGACAGGTCATGGAGGGGAAGGGGAGGGGCCTGCATGGGTAGGCCGTGATAGCTCAGTGTGGGATGGAGACAGTGATTCTCCTCCAGGGCCAGACCTCCACAATCCCAGCATTCCCTTGATAGCATCATGTCAACTGTCTAAAAAAGGGACCCTTCTGTTTCCGGTTTTTGCGGGATTTGAAATAGCTAGTGGCCATTGGTTAGGCTCTGCTCTTGCTTTACTTGAAGATAATCTTGGACCTGTGGTAAACTCAGCTCTGTCTGTTCTCCCTAATCCTTTGTCAGATGGACAAGACTTCCACTCTGAACACACAGCATCCTTCCCCAGCCTCTTTTCCTTTCAAAAAAACAGAGCAATACCTGGGCCTGAGGAGCATAACGGAGCAGCCATCTACAGGCCAATCCCGGGGGCCCTCAGACCACCCTGACTCCGAATGGGGCCTCATTTGAGGCTGGGATGTGTGTGTGATCTGAGGTGTGTGTGGCCAATTGAAGCGTCAAGTAAGCCTTACCCTATTAACATATTTAGTTAAAGGAACACAATTACAATTACAACTGTTAACCCTTGATAAGTAGCATTAGTCAGGTCACTAGAGATCCAAAACAAAGTGCAGGAAATGCTCTGCATCTTTGACATTATCCCCATGCTCTTTCCTGCCCCAAAACGGAGGTGCTCTCTTCTGCCTGGGGGTGCGTATGGTGAGGGTGTGTGTATGTGTGTGTGTGTGTTTGTGTGCATGTTTCTTGTCTGCGTTTGCGTGTGTGTGTTTGTGTGAGAGGGTGAGTCTGACAGCGACACAGGTGTGTGGTGATGGAGGCATAGAGACATCAATATTGAAAGAAGATGATGATATTCGGGGGAGTTGCAAGACGCTGAGCAGGAATACAAGGGGACTCAAATCTTCAGGAGTTTGGTTTTCCACAATTTCACAAAAAAATATTAGTAACATCTGTAGTCTTGGAGGGGAGGATTCCTGCTGGCAAAGGTGGGGTTGGGGGGTGGAGGGATCGCTGCTGTTGATCTCTGGGTAAAGGACTAATAACCCTATGAGAGAGAGAGAGTGAGAGAGAGAGAGAAATTTTTAAGTAAGAGTCAATCATTATGAGCAGGCATACTGAATATGTGCAATAAAAGCCACAGACATCCCCGTGGATATAGCCATCATCAAAGCATGTGGTGAAACATGATGGAGTTCTGATTGGGTTAAAGGCCAAGGGTCCTCTCTCTGTGTCTTCTTGCAGCTCCGCCCCCAATGCCCCCCATTACTCACCTGGCCACCATCTCCACCTTGGTCCATGGTGCCCCCGTGAGAGAAGTCCGCCTGCAGACAGGTAGAGAGAGGTAAGGGTTAGCTGAAGGTCACAATGGTCATAGCATCTTCCCTGGGATTATGGGACACAGAGTTCCAGCGGTGAGGGGATATGCATGAGAGCCAATCTGAAGACTCAAGCCCCTGTTTGGCCATTCCCTGGGCAACAGGCAAATTCAGACGGTCTGATTAGTTGTAAGCTTGTTTCAGCATGCACAAGACTGGTGAGGTTGTGGGTCACGTTTCTCATTCACCATAGACAGACCGGTGAACACAGCCAGTCCAGGTAGAAGGACCACCGATCACCCGGCTTCCCGGAGTGTACCGACTCGTCAGGTAATGAAATCGTCTCTCAGTGTCTCTCAGGAAATGAAAAGCACAGGTTGAGCATAGACGATGGGGGCAATGTGCCCAACTGCCTGTAAGGCCATGGGCCAGAGGATGCAGCAAGGCCCACAGACACTGAGGTTTGAGATGAGACGATTCAGCTGCATTGTAAGGTCAAACATGGATAGGCAAACGCTAATGCATGAGCTGGAGAAAGCAGAATGGAAAGGACAGAGAAAGGGAATGAAAGAAAGAAAAAAGAAAGAAAAAAGAAAAAAGAAAGAAAAAAGTGTGAGAATATATAAAAACTCCATAGAGAAAGAGATGTCAGGTTTTGGATGAGTGTTAAAGGAGGAACCTGGAGGTGAGGAAAGAGTTAGCTCTCCTGCCTTGTTTAGGGAAGCTGCCAGACTGCAATGCAGTTGCTGCAGGATTTTGCTGAGTCACTGGCGAAGCAGGTTAATGCATTCATGCGCCTCGACCCCCCCTCCCCCCATTCATCCACACACCACCCCCCCCCCCTCCCAATCCAATCCCTCCGCCAACACTCCTTCCCAAGATTCACGTCCCCTTCTTTCTCGGTCTCTGTGTCTGTGTGCCCCCCCTCGTACCCCCCACCCCCCGAAGGAAAGTTCATGGCACTGAGAGTTTGGAGGGAGCAAGCTCACTGCGGCAAAGAGAGAGTGAGAGAGAAGGAGGGAGGGATGGTGTGACGGAGAGAGAGAGGCAGAGACAGAGAGGGAGGGAGTGATGGGGGGGGTGCAGATAAGATCTGTAGAGGGGGCTGTGGATTTAATTACAGCGCAATCCTTTCCATAGTCGCACTCCTTCGGAAAGAGGAGCCGAAACACAGGCATACACACACTCACAAACACATACACACACAGTCAAATACGCACTCACACACACACACTCAATCACACACACTCACACTCACTCACACACACTTCTCTCTCTCTCTCTCACACACACACACACACACACACACAAAATCTCTCACAAACACACACACTCACACTCACATACACACACAGAATCAATCACACACACACTGAATTTCTCTCTCTCACACACACACACACACACACACAATCTCTCACAAACACACACACTCAATCACTCACTCACTCACTCACACACAATCTCAGTCAATCACATATACATACACACACACACAGGGGAGGAGATAGAGACTGGCAGCAAAGGTTGTGCCTGCAGTTCTGGGTCCACTGGCTGTCATTTCACAGACATGAAAATCCCATCATGCCTCTGTCCAGCCAACACCATTCTGGGCGAAAGGGGAAGGCCCTCGCCAGGGCCATGACTTTAGTGAATTGCATGCTCACCCTCTCCCTTCTCAACCTTGCGCTGCCCCTCATAAGACCAGGTATCAGAGCAGCAACGACCCACTGCACCACAACCCAGCCTTCAGTGCCAGCCACATTCACTGAGACTACTGAGGCCATAAGCTCTGATGCAAATGAGAAGCGTTGAAGCTTCACAAAGGCACAAACATACCAGAAGTGTACAACATTTACATTTATTCATATGGCAGACGCTTTTATCCAAAGCGACTTACATAGGTTACAGTTCTTTACAATGTTATCCATTTATACAGCTGGATATTTACTGTGGCAACTGTGGGTTAAGTACCTTGCCCAAGGGTACAGCAGCAGTGTCCCAACGGGGATTGAATCGGCAACCTTTTGGTTACGAGTCCTGCTCCTTAACCACTATGCTACACTGCCGCCCAACAAGTTTAGTGATGCTTAAAAATAATTTTTGTTTACTGTGAAATCTTAAAAATTTACCTTTAGGTCTATATTTTTTGCCATGACATCCACACATTCCAGATTGTTGTGTTTTAGGTATTTTTCCGATAAGGCACACCTTATGGCCAAAGACACTGAAATATGTGTGTGTGTGAGTGTATGTGTGAACATGTATGTATGTGACTCTGTGTGTGTGTGTGTGTGAGTGTGCACGTGTGAGTGTGTGTGTTTACTGCATTTCTTTCATCCAAATGATATGACATCTCTCTTACAAGGGCAGCTTAAAGGTTCATATCCTGGTTAGTTTAGCAGCGGGAATGAGGGTGGATCAGCTGTGTGCTGCTGTTTGTAGTGATGGACATGTTCCAGGCAGCTTTAGGGAGGATTGCATGGATATGCTCTGTTGGGTTTAATCGGGATATTTAGTAGGGGATTAATGTTTGTCTCTCTGGGGACCTCTGAGTTCAGTTTCCTCATTGTCTGAGTAAATGAAATTATTCGCCATTTTCCTCAATTGAAAATAAATCACAGCTCAGTCTTGGTAGGAAACAATAACCTCTGAGTGACTGATTTTTTTCCACTCAAATTATTGAGGGCTGTGGCCTCCCCTGACAAAACTGATTCAGTTCCCCAGAGACATGGAGTTTCAGACCTTCGTAACAAGGGACAGAGCTAAAACGGCAACATGCTATTATTGCTAAAACAGCAGAGCTGATCCCATAAGCCCTGCTGCTCAGCCTGCCCATATCCCCGCCCCTGACCCCACCCTAACCACACCCATTCCATTCTGCCCCACCCCCAATCAGGCAGCTAGCTCTGGAGAAGACAGTGCTGCGGAAGGCCTGCATGACTGCATACAGCATGCTGTGCATTCAACCCCCCCCCCAACCCCCCCCAACCCCCCCCCCACTCCCTTCCCCCCAAAGGGCACCTCGTATACAGGCTCATCCTGTTCCAATCCGCAGGGGCGTTCCGACGGAGAGACAGAACAGAGCAGGTTAGAAACAGGAAGTACTGCCAGAGGGGCCCTGCTCTCAGCCACACCGAATCCACCGGTGTGTGTGTGTGTGTGTGTGTGTGTGTGTGGCTTATTGAGGCACATGCGCTGCTTAGCATCTAAAACCCGAAATGGCAGCTGGATGATCTTGACTTGAGAAGTGAGTAACTGTAAGAACCAAACGTCTGTTAGCCAGAAGATGATCTTTATAACAGCGGGCTGACATAGGGTAGTTGCTCATAAGCCTGCCTCTCAGTGGATCTTAACTGTTAGTTACTGCTAGTTATTCCTTAGCCAGTGCTACACAACAGAGTGCGCTTTCTCCCTAGTGCTCCTTACCACAGGCTCATTAAAATCAAAACAAATTTCTGGATACATCAGAGAGCGATTGTTGCAGACACTACAGTTCTAATCAGACGGTGTTGTGCGAATGGTGCACCGACAGGACTTATATCATGGCAAATTAATTACTAAATTACTATTTCTACAGCTTCAGATTGATTGATGTGGAGGCACCCTTTAGTGAAAAGGGTCCTACAGAAGAGGCCGATGTAGTCAGCTGATCTGAGAACAGTCGTGGATGCTAAAAACACACAGCATGCTCGATCCTGTGATGTGAGACCACCTGGAGCTGGGTCAGTTGTGAGCAAAGTAAATGAGCGAGCATAAGCTTACCGCCCTGTACAGCTCTTACCTAGAGTTCGGATCAGCCCTTTTAGTTACTGTGGACCTGAGGCCATGTACGTGTACACCTTAGAGGGTAACAAAAGGTCCCGCACTCTGAGTTCATTCGGAGGTTCCCCCAACCCCCTCATCCCCCACCTCTGCGCAAAGGAGAGGGGTGACATCAAAGCTTACCGGGTTGACCAATCCGGTCGACGCCGCCACATTCTCCACCCCCTCCACGGTTTTCTGGGACAGCTCGTTGGCACCGGCAGCCGCGGTGTCTCCCACGATGTTGGCCTGATCGACGGTCCTGCTGGCGACTGGGAGGGGGAGAGGAGGGAGGGGGCATCATTAAACCCTCCCACTAATTATCATCAGGAACTGTGCTCACCACATTTTTTTTTTGTTCAGCTATCCTGCATAAATTGTGGTTCACATTTTTCTATATGCAAAGAAGCTGTTCCCTGTTTTATGGTCTGTGAAAGTCTGGCATCCGTGTTATTATGAAGGATCTCTGTATGAGCTGCTGTGGTTTGATAGCTTGTGCAGCGGTATAGTATGGGTGTGCAGTGTTAGTTACAGAGCTCGCTGCAGCTGATAGGTTACCTGTGTTTACACTGGACACCACGCCCTCCTTCGTCTTCGAGCCTGAGACAGAAGAGAGAGGAGAAACACAAACCCACACCAGTTAACTGTTTGCCGTTATTGTCATTCAGCAGACGCTCTCATCCAGAGCAGGCTACTGTTTTTACATGTTATCCATTTACACAGCTGGACATTTACTGAGGCAGTTATGGAATTAGTACCTTGCCCATGGATACAGAAGCATTGCCCCATAGGGAATCAAACCTGCAACCTTTCGGTTATAAGCCTCACTCCTTACCCTTGTTGTTCAGTCACTCCTTTGGCTCTTCGCTCTTTTCAGAACTGAGACTTGCATTTAAATTCATGCTGCAAACTCTGGTGACATCTGAACCATGAGCGATGTTATACTCTCCTGCTGCCAGGCCTGGTGACGACAGCTTGCTGCTGGAAATTTCTGAGCCCCCCCTTCTATTTTCCTATTTTTCTGGTATATTTTCCATGAGCTGGGCCTTGTAATGAACGATCTGATTCTGAACACCTCTGGCTTTCAGAAGGTCTCAGAACAGGTGCGGGAGTACTGAGGTGATTACATACACACAGCAGAGCAGGAACAGGAAGCAGAGATCAGAGTAGGTTCTTTACCTGTCTGTGTGTGAGAGAGAACGTGTGTGGCTGTCTGCATGTTTATGCGTACAGGTTTTGCGTGCGTGTGTGAGAGTGAGTGTGAGACAGTGTGTGTGTTTGTGTGTGCCTCATCTATCTTATCTATTATGTTTATATATGTGTGACAGAGTGTGTGTTTATGTATGTCTAGTCCATGTGCGTGTGTGTGTGTGTGTCCGTGTTATACAGAGTTTGTAATTGGGTGTTTATATTTGTGACAGAGCGAGAAAGTGTGTGTGTGTGTGGCAGAGAGAGTGTGTGTATGTGTATGCTTGAAAGCCTGTTATACAAGGCTCATGATGTAACTCATTCTCCAGCTTCGGAATAGGAGGGTCGATCACATAAGGTCAAAGGTCAGCCGTTCTGTCTCTGGATGGTCCATTGTCCAGGGGCAGTCTTACCCACTGAGAGCTTTCCCCTCACACATACCCCTCCAGCCACCCCCCAATCGAAAAAACCCTGTGCTCCGCCCCTCCACAGAGTGTTGCGCTCAGAGTAATGAGCTCATCAATTGTTACAATTGTAAAAGAACCCCCAAATGCCCTCCCCAACCCCCCAACACGACAATCAGTACACACAGTTTGTCCATGTTATTGTGCTTTTAAACAACAGTGCCTCTTCAGTGCCACGACCCACAATGACACAAACATGTAGTGAGGCCACGGCTACGTCATCACTGAGAACCTCTGCATTCAACACTGCTGTTCCCTGTGTCGTTCAGCCTTACACCACAGCGGTTGCCATGAGAACGGCCTCTGTAGAGCGCGGGAATCGGTTCGTGTGTGGCGCTAATAGATTTACACCGCTGAACCAACGGGTAAACAACAGACATGAATAATCCATCCCCATCATTTCTCTGTGGATGTGGGACCCTCTCCGCTCTCTGATGTGAAAGTGAAGAGCCTGCCACACTCCATCAGCTCAGGGGCTTACAGCAGCCTGGAGACGACGGACCAAACCTCAAACCCCAAACCTCGTAGAGCCGATCGTTGCATCACATTACAGTACAGTCCTCCACGCAGAAACATGCTGATTGCATTCCCTCTGGGGCAGTTTGTTCTTCAGTTCAGTGCAATCCAGTAACTAGCAGTGGTTTAAGGTGAGGAGAAGCTAGTGCTAGTACTGTGCTTACTACCTGAAGCTGCCCCACCAACTTAGAGCCAAACACACTGAGTATCGAATGCCAAGATTGGTAGATTAGGAATATGCTTTAGCAACTGTGATTGGATAAGATAGACACACTTCAAAAGTTCTGACTGGTCAAGACGTGTGTTAGGTGCTGCTGAGAGCTCTGTCAGAACTGTGTAGGAACTGTTATTAATTAATTTGGAACAGTTCAGCCACCAATTCAGATAGAGCTATGATTGGCTGAGCTTGATCCTGTTTTGCAACTGTAATTGGCTTAACCGGTTGTGCTTTAAGAACTGTGATTGGTTGGACTTGGCGTGCTTTAGGACCTGTAGTAGAGTAAGCAGTGTGTGCTGTAAGAACTGTGATTGGCTGAGCTGGTCATGCATTAGCTGCAGCACGAATGCTACGACAGCCAAGCACATTTGGAGGAGGCCTCAGGTCCTCGTCTTCATCACTCTCATCATCACCATCATCACCATCATCACCATCATCACCATCATCGCCATCATCGTCATCACCATTACTGCATGTGACACTCACACAGGCCCGCAGGTGCTGCCGTAGAGAGAGGACACAATCTGTCTCCTATGCAAGTGCACAGGCTGCAGGTGTGACTGCAGTCACCTCAGTGCCCCAGCAAGCAGCAGTCCTCAGGATTAGGCTGGTTAGCAAGGCACTGTTTCCAACCCCGAGGAGCTACATAACTCCTCTCTCACCGCGCGATTAATGTTTTTTTCATTGAGATTTTCTGCCCTGCATGATTAAATGGTACTTACGTAACCAGCAGGAGAGAGAGAGAGAGACACAGAGAGAGAGAGAGGGGTGCTGCCTTGAGGGTAATATGTAATAGCAAATCCAGCTGAAGCCAGCAGAATGGGATCACATCACAGGTCACAGACACGCACTTCAAAATTGCTTGTGCATGCCTGTATACATGTGTGTCATGCATGCATGTGGACAAAGCCCCCTCCTCAATAGGGAGGGCCATTTTAGCACAGCCTCTGCTCCTCATAAACTGCCCCCCCAGGCCATGTCACCCCTACACACCCCTGACCCCACTTCTGCAGTCCTGCTCCCCACACTGCAAAACAGCTGCCATTCTAACACTCTGGGATTATCGTGCTGATCAACCTGT